>NC_056747.1:512123239-512343239 GCF_019279795.1 Protopterus annectens | reverse complement strand
TACTAAAACATCTAGTCCATCCATTTGTAACAAAGCTTCTGATTAGGTTTCAGAAATACCAACTGTTATTACACTGAGTGAGCCAACTGCTGAGTTAAATTGCCCATTCTGATATAGAATTTATCCAACACTTCCAAAAACTTACAGTTAAACTATGCAGGTGGTCAGTCCTACTTATGCTTCAATTGAAGCTGTCACCCTTAATCCACTTCCTGTTCCACTGGGGGAAGAGAACGATTCAGGTCTTTGATTAAAAAAAAACAACGCCCTGCCTTCTCCAATTCCTGCATATCTAGTCTGTAAGCATGTACTCTCCTTTTTGTTGTTACTTTATTTACAGTAGCACATCTCAAAACTCTTTTTCTATCTCGGTTTGGGGCAAGGTATTCCTCCATATTTGTTTTTGAAATGTAAATTACCCTTAAAACTTCAATCCAAAAAATGCCATTGGTCATAATATGTATCAAAGAATACTGCTGTCACACACTGTTAGACCTCTTGATCAGTACCTGCCTATAACTGCCTCCTAGTGTCCAGAAAGCTATCATCCCTATGTCACTGGCATGTCAGCTTTACCCTTAGTCTCCACCATTTTAATATCAGCTATTGTCTGATTGCTGATAAATGCTGCACAGTGAGAAAAATGTATAAGGCTTATTGCTTTTCAAAATGTATTCTACTTTGCTACATGGCTGCATTTGCTAATAAATGCAATTTATACAGTGAGATCTTAGCTTAACTATATGTTGTTGTTGTATCTTTCGGCTTTTCCCAGTTAGGGGTCGCCACAGCGGAACTCTGGTCCGCTAATGATTGGCAGCAGATTTTTACGTACCGAGTTGCCAGCCCTGACGTACAACCTTCAACGAAGGTACATCCATTCATGCATGTCTCCACACACAAGACGCTTTAGCTGAGAATCGAACAGGACAACGTCTTACTGTGAGGAGACGACGCTACCGCAGCACCACCACCGCAGTCTCTTAGCTTAACTATATGATTTACAGAATTTCTGTTAAGCGAGTAGACTGGGATAGAATGCTGTATGTATGCATGTAAAGAGTTAAATTTAACATTACATGAACTCATCTGTGAGTTTGGTTTCTGCCCGAGTGCAACTATTACTGAGGAGTCGTTTGTTTATTACCTTTGTCTTGAATAATCTGGGCACAATTGTTCTCCTCTGTTGTGATAATATAGACCAATTAAAAGTGATAATCATAGTAGCTTTTTGGAAGTAAAATATAAATAAATCAATACAACGTGCAAATGATGTGGTTTGTCATTCAAAGTGTGAGCCCCTTCTGTTTCCAAGGAAAATATCCTATTAGAAGATGTAGGCAGAGATAACATTATCAATGGAAGAAAATGAATCATCAGATAGGGTGCAGCTAGTACTGTTTAAAACTATGTCACTGGGAAATCAACTCAGAAGAATTTAGCATGAGGGATGGATTTTATCTATGTTCAAACAGTTTTAGGACTGACAAGGGAACTAATAAGTTAGATATGCAATGTATTCATTCTCCGTGACTGGGAGGCATAGAGATGGACTGCATTTGTCCACAAGTCTTTTGCAGCTAAGTGGCACTAATACAGACGTCATTAAATATCTGAATCAAGACATGCAGTTCTTAGCTGCATTTCATGGTACATAAATGAGAAGCACTGCAACTGTGCAAGTAGAAACTTCCATGCAGTAAATCTATGCAAGGAGGTAGAGCTGTATAGTGAAATTCATGTACGGAAGCACAAGACAAAATTCACAGAGTGGTTGCCCACCACACTGGGAGATCTCACGAGGATAAAAAACGTAAACTCATAGACCAACATGTCTCAAATATAAAACAATGCATGTATTAGCGAAAGCTGACACACTCTGGCTAGGCTTATAAATGCCCTCGGGCAGATAGCCTAGTACCTACCTATGAACCTAATAGAATGTCCTCTGGCAAGATAACCAAAGTACTGTAGTAAGTATTTGCAACTACAGTACTATGGCATATACATATGTAGACAGATATCAGATCCATAAAAAAGGGTAGGAAGGAACATAAGTATGAAAAAAGGACAGCAAGCAGAAGAAGACAGAAGGACAACAGATACGAATGTGCATTATAGGGAGCAAAGCAGTGCAACTTTTTTTTTATTGTTGGGGATTGAGCCCAGTAGTTTTCATTACATGAGAAGAGATGGGAAGAGAGGGAAGGGTGAAGGACAGTGTGTAGAGGAAAACAGACAAACACAAAATAGCACATATTATGGTAGGTATGCACTTACTAGGTGGAGACATAGGATGGAAAGAGACAAATACAGGGTAGACAAACAGTAATATGGATACTTGAACAATATACACATGGTATAAGGTGTGACAGAAGAGGAAGGGAGCACGTGATTGATGATAGGGTGACGTATTAGCAGCTGTGTGCCATCTGCTGCTCTCGCTCAGATGAATATTACAGGGATCTATCATCATATGACAGCTCAAGGTGGTAGTTAGTATGAGCCACACCTCCCATGGTGGCCCCATGTTAAGGTGAGCAATTCTACAATCCACTCTAGTGTGATCTCCATCCAAGTCATAGACCTACTTACTCCTGTCTCTACTGCAGCGTCCACTATGTCTGGACCATGTCATGGAATTCTGACAGGCTATCTGATGGTGAGGGGACAGACCCTCTCCAGTGAGGCACTCTAAGCCTCAATGGTACCTTGTACCTCAGTCACAGCCTCAGCTTGGAAAGGGCATGTTGGAGATGCTAGGTGAGCAATAGATACATAAAAACATATCAGCACTTGTGAGTGTATTTAATCGTGCCTGGTCGCAGGCCTGACCTACCTCCTATAGTAGGCAACATGATTACTGTCACATTTTGATGATCCTCAAAGAGAAACAGCTCATCAAAGAAGTGTGCTAAACATAAAGTAAGATGCTAGAACAACAGCTGCAAGTCACAGTCCTATACATATGCCCCCTTAGCTGTATGACAGGCAGCAGGAATGTGTGAATATCCTGCATATATGTTAACATACTTTCAAAAAAATGCCATAATTTCACATAGGGACACACTAGGTAGTACACAGGCACTATGAGATGGTGCAGCATAACCTTGCACCACAACAGATTCCTGCAGAAACCCATACGAAGTATAGTAGTCATATTACATTAAGTGCCACAACCAGTGCCATCTAACCTGGAAGATCCACAGAATGTCCTGCACATATTTCATAAGTTGACCTTAATTACATGCCAGTAGAAAAAACAGCCCTGAATATAAAACAGAATAAAAGACAGAAACACAGTGCTATTCATTTAGTAATCATTGATTGGTGATGTTGCCTAAACTCTGCTTTCCATGCACAAAGATCATAAGGGTCACTGTACTGCACACCACCATAATGATGCCTGCACTGTTCACCGGTCCTGATAACACTAGTTGCTGAGGACAACTCTTCAACCAGGTCACACCAGACATGATTCATAGGTGTTTACTAGGCTAATGACCACAAGGGCCTTTTATGCCTAGCCATGCATCCCAAATCTCTGACAAGTTCTGATACCCTTGATAAGTGTAAGCATGGGCCATGGAGAGGAACCATTTTCAGGCTACCTCTGTCTATTAAAGACATAGGTGCCAAACAGGGATGCATTTCCAGTTTCGCACCCAATTGTCCAAGTTCCACTCGAATTGGGTGAAGGAGGAACTCTGCTTCACATGGATGGAGAGTTTGTTCCACAGACAGGGTAGTCTCTGGGATACATACCTATCTCTCCAGCAGGTCCTATTTATATCACATGCAAGGTTTAACTCTTTAGAATAGGTAATTCTGGTGCTGTTTGTTTTGTGGATAGGCAGTAGGTCCAGAGTGGGGTCTGACAATGCATTGTGTGCCAGGCATAGATCTCCCCTCAAAAGCCTGTAGGAGACAGAATACAGGGATAGGGTCTTGACATGGTCTGCATAGGACATATTACTTACGCCTTGTATTCTTTTAGTGAAGAACCTCTGTGGATGTTCCAGTTGTTGGATATGCCTGGTTAGGTACATACCAAAGGGGGCATTGTACTCAATGTTAGGTCTGATGAATTCTGAATACAGTGGAACAATAACTTCCTTGGACTTAGATGCCATATCTTTGTTTATAAGTTGCACAGCATAGAATAATTTCCTTACCACTGTAGAAATGTGATGATCAAAGGCTAGAGTAATATCTGTGTGTGTCCCTAAGTCCCTGACTACTGGGTGATCTTTAAAGGGTGTGTTGTCTAATATGATAGTTATCAGGGATGGATGACTTCCCAAAGGATACTATTATGTATTTCTTGACATTTAGTTTTAGTCCATCTTTTTGAAGACATCATAACAGGTGCACAGTACGCACTACCAAAACTGCTATTTTGCCAAAGCTCCCCTGAAAAATGATATCACTTTCACAATGAACAAAATGGTAGTCCACGAATCATGCTTAAAATGTGATTACTGATTTACAGGTAATAGAACATGCAGCTGTGAAGTAGCAAGATGCACATAGTTGTGTAGGCCTTTAACATGTGTTCAATGCCACAAGTTATAAGAGGTGAGAACAGACAGCTAACATTTCTTTAAGTCACTGACACGCAGTAGGAAAATATTTGCCCATATGTTGCGCAGATATGTTTAGTGCTGTGAAAGTGTCTGGTAACCTGTTTTTGTCTACCTTCTTAAGGATGTGCACCCTTACAGTATAATTCATGTTACAAAGTGCTTGCAATCTGAATACATGTGCCCCTGTGCACTCCTGTTTAATCTATATCTGAGCCCTGATGGTGAGTACATTAGTTCCATGCCTACACACATGTATCACCTGCTGTAATTAGAATGCATCTATGTCACCAGCATTTCCTAAGGTATCCCATAATGCTGACAGATGGGATGACTGCCTTACTATACAAATACCTATTGGCCCTACAAACTGGGTGAGCCCTGTGGGGAGTGCAAAGTATGGCAAGTGCACCTGCTAGACGTATTCTCCGTATGTGCCCCTACATCTGCTGTATGACATAATCTCACTGTCCCTATCATTATAGTACGGTAGAACATTGCCCCTTTCAGTGTAGTTGCCATCCTACCAGTTCCAGTAATATACAATCTGCAGCTCTGTTTCATAGGTTCATAGGTTGGTACTAGGCTATCGGCCTTAGGGCCTATACAAGCCTAGCCATAACAATTCCCTGGATATTTCTTCCCACAATATTTACTTCTCTGGACCCCTGCCTAGCAGGATGACTGACATGATCCCCGGGGTGAATTTCCTATTTCCCATCCAATCATCAAGGTTCCTTTTGAAGAGGGCCAAAGAGGCACTCTGCTTGACATGTATGGACAATCTGTTCCAGAGTATGGGGAGTCTCTGGGTCAGGAACCTATCCCTCCAGCATGTTTTGTTCATTGTGATGACAAGGTTTAGATCCCTGGAGTGTGTGGCTCTGAGGGATTGGGATTTCTTTAAGTGGAGCATGTCCAACAGCTCAGGGTTTGACATGGCCTTGTATGTTAAGCAGAGATCGCATCTGAGTAGATGATATGCCACAGAGTATAGCTGGAGTTTTTTTAGACGGTCAGCATATGGCATCTGCTTTAGGCTTGTGATTCTTTTAGTGAGGTATTTCTGTGGCTTTTCCAGCTGTTGCAGACGTCTTGTGAGGTACATACCAAACGGGCATTATACTCTATAATGGGTCTAATGAGGGATGAGTACAGTGGGACAATGACCTCCTTTTTTCTGGATGAAAAGCCCTTAGTAATGAGGTGTGCCACATAAAAGGATTTCCTGACTGTTGTGACGATGTGGTTATCGAAAGTGAGACCACTGTCCACCTGTATCCCTAAGTCTCTCATCACACTTTCAATGTTTAGTGTACTGCCACCTATGTGGTAATTCATGGGTACATGTTTTTTTCCAAAGGGGATAAGTATACATTTCTTGGCATTAAGCTTGAGCCCATGGCTCTGGCACCAGGCAACTGTTTCTGTAAGGCCCTTTTGTAGAATATCCACATCATTTGGGGATTCAATAATGGCTCCCAGTTTGCAGTCATCTGCAAACTTTGTTAGCCAGAGTCCCTTAGTGTTGGCCTGTACTTCAGAGAAGTAGATGCCAAACAAGAGTGGTCCCAGGACTGAACCTGTGTTCACAAGTGCTTGCATGTGTTTGGGACAAAGATGGATAACATTGCTGGACAATTTCAGCCCTGCTGAAAACATTTATCAACTACAGATGCTGAGGATACATGAATAACACCTGTTAGAGAGAGATGGAGTGCTGCCCAGCTTATTTGGGACTGTGTATGGCAGACAGTGGTCTATGACTTAACTGATATAGGTGGCCAGATTCATATATTACAGCAGTGTCACATGCACGTTATTAACAGCTATGCCATGTCAAGACAAAGACTTGTTCCACAGCAGCTGAAAGGTGTGTCACAGAGGCACCCAAGAGCAATAGGCTGACACAGCCAGAGAAGTTTTTAGTGTCCCTGAAGGAAAACAATGGTTTTGGGATGATCTCCGGCAGTGCAGTAGTTAGTACATACAAAGGAAGCATTTTGCGAAGCCACTCCCCTTAAACTATTTAAATTCACTTGCTATCCCACTGTGTTCCACAGATTATATATAATTGTGGGTGTAACCAGTTATCCTCAGGTAAAACACTACTCAGAACCGATCACCCTACTATTGTAACTAAGCTCATTATACACTGTTTTCTCAACCACTTTCGATTTTTACTGATTTTACATCTATATTTTGCACACATCATATGACCTGTTATCTGATTTATACATTGATCGTAAAAAAAAAACACACACACAACCTGTCATGATGAAGTCTATTAGCACTTGATTTTCTGACACAGTGTAGAAACTGCCTCGTGTTTACTGATAACCCATTTCTTTTAACACATATTGGTTTCATCTGTGAGAGGTGCACTTATTTATTTAAACTGGAGGATAGCCTCTATGTCCTACTCGTTGTTAGCAAAGAACATCACGACACTACATTACCACAGTTCCGCAACATTAATTCAACATATGCTGACGTAGTGAAGATATCCTTGCTTAAGGCTCTTAAATTTTATAAACATCTTACCAGTTTACCTCAGCCATGTGAACAAAATTTTAACATCACAACCACTCCCGCACCTACTTTTACTAGGATTCACCTGTACTGCAGTCTGTACCATTGGAATGAGCCTGAAGCACATCCCAGAAATATCTTCATCATTGGTGACTCTATTACAAAGGATACAGATGTCAATCACCACACTGACAAAGGATAAGTTGACAGCCGCCTCTCTGCTGATAAGATTAGGAATGTCACTAGGGCCCTTAGGTCCTTGCACCACCCCAGATATGATTATGACCTTGTAGTTGCCCTTTTGGGGGGGGGGTAAACAATCTCAGGCACTCTATCTTGAGAAAAATACAGAGAGACACTCTGCTGAGGTCTCTGCTCATGTCTTTCAAGAAGATAAGGTCCTGGCATTGAAGAATATTTTACCTTCATCAACAATGATGTCTAAATTCAAGGGCAAAATAATTGGCTTCAATAGATTAACTAATAAATTGATGTCTAGGTGGATCTTGAGCGTGTCTGCGAGGAATGAAATGGACAACAGGGGATGGCCAAAGAATTTCATCACTTAGTCTTTACATACTAACTAAAACACTTGCTACTACCATAATGCAATTATTTTAGGCACAGCCCACCTAATGGACATCCTAACACAGCAAATTCAAGTCAAGATAATATCAATGTAGCCACTAAATGCCAGGAATTTAAACAACAAAACCTCTGAACTTGAGGTTATCTTTAACCTTAAAAATATCAGCATTGTGCAGTTACAGAAACATGGTCCCAGTGTAGTGGTAGCACTTCCTCTTTTCCAGGGTACAATGCCTATCATGCACTGAGATTCACTGGCAACTATGGAGGAAGTAGATATATTTATTCATAACTGCATTTTCTTTCTTTACACTCTGCATGATACACATCTGGAAATGGCTGAAGTTTTAGTTACTATTAAAAGACTTACTGCTTTTCCCGGTTAGGGGTCGCCACAGCGGAACTCCGGTCTACTCATGATTGGCAGTGGATTTTTACGGTGTCGAGTTGCCAGCCTGATGCCCAACCTTCAACTAAGGCATGCCTATTCATGCTCGCACCTACCTGCATGTCTTTAACTTCACTCGACCGCGGGGAGGACATGCAGACTCCACACAGAAGGCTCTCCAGCCGAGAATCGAACAGAACCTCTTGCTGTGAGGCGACAATGCTAACTGCTGCACCACTGTGGCTATTAATACAATTAATTACCATATTACAGACAATCATAGAACCTTGTCTATAACCCCTTTAGAGCATGACGAATATCTTAACAAGGTAATAAAGTTAACCACTGAACCAAATTCCCTTCTTATGGGTGACGTCAGTTACACAGACATAAACAAGCAGACATATACTACAAACAAAAAATATATTCAGAAATGTCTGGACTTTGTAAATGTCAGAACGTATAACCAAACTGCCCACCAGAGATAGGAATCTTAAAAAATATTTTCATTACAAATGTTTCCCCAAGTTGTACAACCCTACCTGTTACCCTCTCCTTAGTCAAATATGACCAGCTTGCTTTGACCTGTTCCCTGGAGCCCTGCTTGCCCAAATAACTCTTCCACCTTCAAGGATGACTAAAAACAATTACTCATTTATTTACTAAGCTTATTAAAAATCACAAATGATACAGCTCCCCCAGCAAACCATTACTTATGTTTGCTGCCTTCTTTTCTGAATTTTATTCCCCCTGGACAAACATACAGAGGCATCTCTACCAGTCCAATATAATTATAATGACAAATTTAAAACTATATCCACATGGTGAAACATCAACAAATTGTTTAACAAAAAAAGAAAAAGCTCTTGGCCATCTGAAAAAGGCACCTACAATATCATTAAAAAAGGGATTTAAAAATCGTAAGTCCCTCCAATATACTATTAGGAAATGCAAGGTAAGCTTTGAACTTAGGGCTGTAACTAATTCAGAAGATAACCATAAGGCCTTCTTCAGCTACATTAGGAAGTTATGAAGTAACCAACAACGTTGCACTAAACTTATCTCTAATGATACCTCCTTCTCTGACTCCAAGGACATTGCTAATATTCTTGTTGATAAACTCTCTTCTATGTTCACCCAAATCACTTTCCCATCTTTTTCCCCATTCCCCATACCTCTCCCCTTTTTTTATTTTGTTTATTTATTTATTTATTACATTTGTTAACTGGGTAATGTCCGACTGGGCCAGAAGCCCATTTTCAGCAGAGACCCGGGGAGAAAAGCTCCAGAAATAGTACAATACAAACAAACAAAAAACCTTAGTAATGTATATACAGATAACAAATTAAGGTAACAGACAATAAAAATATATACAAAGAAAATATAAAAATCAGACCTGAGACAGATTGTTCAGACAATTACAATTAGGAGCAAAGTACGTATGAATAGTGGAAGATGTATGTAACTAAGCAAGAATTGAATGTTAAGAAGTTGAAGAAGCTTAAGCAAAGTTAAGCGAAATTGTGAACATTAGTTGGAGATGAAGAGGGGACAGGGGTAGCCAAAAACACCAGGAAATACAGTATGCTGAAGTGGACAAGAAGGTAGGAATAGTAATGGAGGTGGGTAAGAAATTTGCCTGATGTGTGGTAAGAGTGCTGTCAATAAGTAGCAATGAGAAATTGCAGTTGAAGATGTAAAATGGAAAAGGTATAGCTATTAGGAAACAGGAAAAATTTGAAAGTTTAGGTGGAGCAATGGAGGGTAAAAGTAATGAAGTGGGCAAGAAATTAGCCTGGAGTATAGCAAGAACACAGCCAATGACTAGCAAGGTGATCCTTCAGGTGAAGTTTGAACTCATGGTGGTTAGGATTCTTTGCTAAGGACTCAGGAAGAGTACTCCAGAGTTTGCCTATTCAGTGCGAATAGATGGAGTCACCATGAAAGTTGTGAGAGTGAGAAGCCTTTAACATCAATTTATTAGAAGATCTGAGGGGTAAGAGATTAGTACTAGGCTGGATTAAGTTCGAAATAGCAGGGCAGTTGCTAGGTTGATGTACTATTTTGTGGGCTAAGGTAAGTTGATTGAGTGATAGAAGACTGAGGATCTCTAGCCAGTTTAGCTGTGAGAGAGCTAAGCAGTGGTGAGATCTGTGCGGATGGTTAGTGGCATATTTGGCAATTTTATTATAACATGATTTTAGATTGTTTAGATCTATCTTTCGCATGTTTGTGAAAATAAGATAACTGTACAGGTGGGTGGATAGCAGGTGTGACCATGCAGTAGCTAGTCTGGCATTTGGAGTTAGATATGGTTTGGCCCTGTATAGGGTGCCCAGTTTGATGTGGACTTTTTTGATTGTCAGAGCAATATGTTTGTCAAATTTTAGGCTGTTGTCAACAGTAACACCTAAGAGTTTAGTCTGGTTAGTGGGCAATATCTTGGTTCTGTTTGAGGAGATGATAGTGACAGGGGGGTAGGAAGGTACGGGTGTTTTTTTTTTTTTGAAAACTATAATCTTAGTTTTTTGGGGGTTTAGTATGAGTTGGTGCTCAGAGATGTATTTTTCAATGTCCTGAAAAGATATTTACATTTTTTGAAGTTCCTGGGTAGAGGAGGCTGAGCAGATAAGAGTAGCATCATCTGTGTATTGTACTATGGAGGCTAGCTGAGTAGCAGAACTGAGACTATTGGTGAATATGATAAAGAGGAGAGGGCTAATTACAGAACCTTGCGGTACCCCCACAGAGATGCGGAAAGAAAGTTTTCCCATTTTGCAGCTTGTTGATGGTTGGAGAGATAGCTGTGGAACCAAGTTAGGGATGATGAACTGAGGCCATAGAAAGACAGTTTATTGAGTAGTAGCTGGTGGGATATGGTGTCAAAGGCTTTGGACATATCGAGAAAGATGGATGATACAAGGTGGCCTTCATTCATGAGATGATGAACGATGTTAGTGAAAGTTAGTAGGGCAATGCTTGTACTATGTTTAGTTCTGAAGCCGTCTTGAGAACTGGAAAGTAGATTATTACTAAGGAAATATTTAATGAGTTGGTTGTGGATGCATTTTTCTAAGATTTTTGCTAAGGGGAAAGGATGACGATGGGTCTAAAGTTTGTTAGTTCTTTGGAGGGTCTGCCTTTGTGGAAGGGTATGACGTGAGATATTTTCCATAAAAGTGGGACATATTGTTTTGTTATAAAGTGATTAATCGATATAGATATGGGGTAGGCAATCGATGGAGCGGCAATTTTTAGGAATTCATTTGGAAGTTTATCTGCAGCAGTACAGCAGGGTTTAAGTTTGTTTAGGAGAGTTTTATGTAATTAGTTTGTATGGGTTTAAAAGTGAAGGGGTTGAGATTTTCAGGGGACTGAGTGGGGACTGTGAGCAGTTGGGTTGGTTGGTTGTCCAGGTGGGAGGTGACGGTGTTTATGAAGTAGGAGTTGAATTGTGTTGCGATAGGGTCTGAGTTGTTTGAGATGACTGGGGGTGGGGTTTGGATACGACTGGGGCTGAGCAGATAGTTGATGGATTGCCAGAATTTTTGGGAGTTGTTTTGGTGTTTCTGTTGACAGGATTGGAAGTATGTTTGTTTGTCTTTTTTGATTTGTTTCTTTCCTAGGTTTCTTTGTTGCTGGTAAGTTAAGAGGTCAACTTTGTCTTTGGACGTACAGAAAATAGACAAATGCTTAAAATTACTTTGGACAAAATCCTTCTGACACTTTCCAAAATTAAAAATACCAGTTTTGTGAGACCTTACAATATCTCTGGATGTCTGATGAGAAGTGCCAAATTCCATCAACTCTTCAATCTTAGTCTCCATTGGTTACACCTCTGACATACAGAGGAAGTATATCCGTGTAGGTAAACTTACCATAACAGTAGATATTCAAATGATTACTGCTGCAGTAACCCTAACTATAACGGTTATATCCTGCCAAGGATATAACAGCCAATCAGCTTCCAAAGCTTCAGGGCACCTCTCACACATCCAAACTGTCAGGCAGCCCTAGCTGAGCTGACTAAAAGACAAGATTTGGTGCCAAGCCCTTCAGAGCTTTCCTGCAAACAGAGAAAGGGAGGCTTAGTCCTGAAAGGACAATGCTAGGAGCAACAAAAAATAAATGCCCACACCCTGTCATAAAAATGCACTAAAAAAAGGGCGGGATGTATGAAAGGAGTGGCTACAGCAGCCGTGATCATTCGAACATCTGTACTGTGTTGATCATTCGAACATCTGTACTGTGTTCATCATATTAATCGATGCTGCATCAGCCTTACACACATAGCTAAGGCTACTGCATCATATTAATCAATGTTGCAGAAGCCTTATCTATATGGGTACATGACCCTAGCTTACTACATTTGGGAGGTTGAAGGAGAAGAGTCCAAGAGCCCCTGGAGAATGGTCCAAACAAAGCCTGACTTGAACCTAGAGAAGGAATCAAGCTTATAGTGTTTTGTAAAAGTATGCACAGAGGACCAAGTAGGAGCTTCTAGAATACTTCTAGAATCCAAACCTTTCCAAAAAGACATTCAAAGAAGCCCAGGCCTTGACCTTCCCTGGAATAGTTTTGTTATGGTAAGTATAAGAAAAGGTAACAGCAACCATTTGGAAATACTTTTCACAGGGGTTGTCCCTTCTTCTTACCTTCACAAGAAATGAACAATTAATCCAAAGATATGAAAGATTTAGTTCTGCCAAGACAGTACCTGAGTTGCCTGTGGACATTCAAGGTATGGAGTATCCAGTATCCGCTGTCCCAGGAAAACAGGGAGATGGACAGTTAGGGTTAAAGTAAACTTGGACTCTGCTTTAGGCGTAAAAGAAGGATCAGTTCTCAAAGAAATCCTGTCCCTGTGGAAAATGGTATAGGGTTAACTCACCACAAGGGCTTGCAACTCAGACTCTCTTCTAGCAAAGGTCAGAGCAAACAGTAAAACTGTATTCCATATTAAAAACCTAAGTCAGCCAGATTAGCTGGTTCAAATAGAGCAACTGTTAGCTTCTCTAACACAAAATGAAAATCCCAAGGACAAGCCATCAGTTTACTTAAAGGTGTCTTGTACAAAGCCCCTTTCAAAAACATTTTGACATGAAACTGCATTGCAAGAGGTGAAACCTTGAATAGGGATGCAGAAATGGCCAATATATGAACACTGATGCAGGAATAATTCTTCTGCAACAACATAATGGTTTGGAAGGAATAGGTATCTCTCGCAGTGGTTACCGCTGCTCTGGAACAGACTCACAGCACAACTTGGATTTATGGACGGGAAACAGAAAATTTACCCCAGGACTGCCCCCTGCACTACTAATGACAACAGGCAGCTCCTAAATGTGTTTTCACATGCACGAGTCCCCTCAAATTATCCATAGTATGATCCCAGTTATTCTCATTAGAAGTAATATTAATTACCAACCACAGGATGGGGAAGGCTAGTCTCTAAACAAATGGGATAAGTTAAATTAAGCACAAAAAGGGAAACTGGTAAGACTTAAATGGCCCATAAGGGTAGCTAGTCTACTACTTACCTATGAACCTATAATAAGAAAGGCCATTGGACAGTAACTCAAACAGATATTGTAAAACCAGGGAAAAACTAGCCTTGAATGGATGCTGGTTATGTTGTTGACACAAACTGGAAAACATGTTCCATTTGTTAATACATGATTTTCTAGTAGCAGGCTTTTTTGCCTCCACTGGAACTTGCTGCATGTCCTCAATAAATGGGTGTCAAAAAGGAATGAAGACCCTATCATCCATGCAGTCAACTGAAGTGGACTGATGTTGGGGTGTATCAGTCTGTAAGGAAGCTTGTAGTAATTGCTCCTGGCCATTTCCCAAAAAAGGGAAAACCATGGTTGCCTGGGCCAGAAGGGAATCACCACAATGATCTTTAGAAGTACCCTGGATATTAGTGGAAAGTGTAGAAAAGCATACAAGAACACTTCTGTCCAAGGAAAAGAAAAGGCATCTGTGTTCCGGGCCTTCTTGCATTGAGTCCTGGAACAGAATGTTGCCAGATGATTGTTCAGAGAGCAGTCAAAGAGGTATACTTGAGAACCTCCACAAACGTATCAATAATGTTCCCATTCTTATCAAAAAGAGTAGGACTGGAATGAACTAAATGTTTAGCCGCAGTAGGATCAACTAAAGCAATAGCTTCTGGGTCAGCTTTGGGAAGAGTGTATAAAACTTAAAACACAAAGGAACTTTATGCTTATTATAATCCTTTTTAGGGGCAGTTGGGGACCGTCAGCAAAACTGCAGGTAGTAACATACACATTCTGTAAAGCAGAAAGAAGAGAAGTGGGTGTAGGTTCTGGAAATTCCTTCTGGGACATCCCATAGTATTTTCTGAAATGCTGAGAAACCGCAGTGTTCTCCCACTGAAAACACTGGCACAGTCTAACAGTAGTCTCATAGAAAGGGAAACCCCCACAGGGAGAATCTGAAATTGAGTTATGTGAGTCTGAATCAGAAACCTGAGGAGAAAACCCTGTGTCTGTCCCTTCATCTTCCTGTTCAGAGTCAGAATCTTGAATCTCTTCTAGAAAAGTGGTATCCATCTTTCTTTTACTAGAAACTACAAGATCAACAGCCTGAATTAAACGTTGAGCCAGACCTAGTAAACTACTGTCTAAGGAAATCTGAGGAGGAGTAGATACAGACTTAGTTTTCTGTCTCTTTCTGACTGGAAGAATGGCGGCAAACATGACAGTAATGGCAGCAGCAGCTTCTCCATGTATGGTCACAGTATTCTAGCACAACAGGGGAAACCTTCACTGTTCCCTCTCCCAGGACAGACAAGAGTAGCTCTCCCTTGCCCATTGAGGGAACCCCAACAGCCACAGAGGATGTGGCTAACTCCTCTGTCTACAGTGGATGTAGGTGCTACAGGAGGATCCCAGGTAAAAGATGAGTGGTCTAAGGTACAACAAATGGCCACAGCAGATTCACCCACCTGCAGCTGAAGTCAATTGCTAGCCTGCTGTGATGACAAAGGCTGCTTGCTTAACTTTTTTTTTTTTTTTTTTGTGGCTGGAAGAAGGACTGATCATGGGACTGGTAGATTGTTCCATTGTCCATGGTCAAGCCAATTATGGCACCTCTTTCCCATGGAAGACAAGCAGCAAATGGTGGAAAAACTACACGTCTTTAAAAGTAATTTTTTCACAAAAAAACACAGTAAAAAGCACTTTAAAACACCTTGCCAGTCCTAAAAAAAGTAAAATAAACAATTTCTCCACAGAAAAAATGGTTGCCAGTTACTTTAGACAACTTTAGAATTAACAGGAAAAAAGAGCACTCCCATTTAATAGCAGTACTAGGATACAGTCTCAGGACAGTCCATTAAAAGACAAAAATCCCTAGCTTTACAATGACTTTTATGAAGAGAAAAGTGTTAAAACACAAACAATATTTTGAAAATGAAAGATTTTTCCCCAATAGGAACTTATCTGGCCAGCAAATTGCAGCAAGCCAACCGTTAATCCTCAAAAGCATTACAGAAGTGTACTCTTTTAAGGTAGTAAAGCTCTGAAGGGCTTGACACCCAAATTTGTCTTTCAGTCAGCTCAGCTCCAGCTGCCTGATAGTTTGGATGCAAGTGCTGTGAAACTTTGGAAAATGGCCAACTATTATACCCTTGGCAGGATATAAACAATATAGCTAAGGCTACTGCATCAGTGATCATTATGATGAACATTGGTTGTTGTCCATTCATCCATCCATCCATCCACAACCCCTTTTACTACTTTTGTGCATGGAGACAGGGTGTCACTTCAACAGTGACAATAGTCTAGAGTCAAGATTCACACCACCTGGTGGCTAGCCCTGCCACGATTGTGCTTCCATATCACACACTCACACCCTTGTCCAATTTAGAGTGTCCAATCCACCTACTGCATGGCTTTGGAATGTGGGAGGAAACCAGAGCACCTGTAGGTAACCCAAGTGAACACAGAGACTACATGGAGACTCCGCACAGAAGGTACCTCAGCCACGAATCGAACCAAGAACCTCTTGCTATGAAGCGACAACACTATCTGCTGCACCATTATGCTGCCCAATGTCCTTACATAAAGCCAGCCTCTCTGTCCTGTGTGGAAATTACAGGCCTCTTAGTCTCACTAATATTGTTTGCAAGACTATGGAACTTATTATACCTGAACTAATAAAAATAATATAGGTGACCTTACATTCTTGGATCCACAGCAGTTTGGCTTTGTGAAAGGCAAGTCATGCTTGCACCACTTGGTAAGCTTTTCAAAAAACTCAACCAAGACCATAAGGGGCATACAGTCCATGTTGCCTACCAGGGCTTTGCCACAGCCTTTGTCATGGTTCCTCATGCTGAGATTATTGATCAACTCTCCCAATTCAGCACTAACCCTACATCATTTGCTGGATAGGTAACAGGTTATCTGACATAACTCATACTGTTAGAGTCTGCAGTGTTTTCCCTGAACAGAAAAGCATCACTAGTGGTACTCTGCAATGCTTTGCCTGAGGTCACTCTTCTCTTTGGTACATAGTTCGCTGGCATGAAAGCTAATTTCAATGCACTATGCCTAAGCAAGATTTCTGATGACTGCAAACTGGAAGCAGTTATCAAATCCCATTCTGATACAAAAATTCTTCAGCTAGGGCCAGACCAAACAAATGCTTGATGTGATGGGCTTACTTTCCATGCCAGGAAATTAAATACAGTATTGTTTTCTTTAGTATACATGGCATTATTTTCACTTACCATTTAGCATTCTACTTAAATTCGACACAGCCTTCATTGTCTTGGGTGCCTTTGTTGATAACAGACCCTCCTTTGACCACCATGTCTCTACTGTGATCAGAAAATCATTCTATCTTGTCCATCTTATTCTTTGTGGTATCTCCTCAAGGTCTAAAGAAGTTATAATCCTGCTTCACTCCCCATTATTAGGCCCACCATACAATTCCCCCTTTGGCACGCAACTCACTTGGCACATAAACCAACTCGAGATATCTCAACATTTCCTCACAAAAAAGATCTCAGGTCTCAGTACACTTAGCTATTCTGACAGATTAAAAGACTTGCCCCCCTATTCATTGTCATATAGTCTCCTGAAGGGTGATCTCTGCTTAGCTTTCCATGCAATGAATGACCCAGCACTCTTTTAAACTCTGTCACCTAAACAACGGTAAAGCAAGCATCAGCTCTGTGGATCTAAACCTACACTACTACCATGTCAACAACAGAAAATGCTGTCACAAATACTTAAGACAACACATTATTGTTTGTCAGACAGGCTTCCCTTACATATCAAGCAGTGTACTTCTCTAGCAACCCTTAACACCAGTTTGGATGATGGGTTAAGTGATCACAAACATTCATCTGGGATATCTGAAAAAAAATCTACTTAATGCTGAACATTGTTAGTCTTTCATCAGTGTAGGGGATGTGGCAAAGTTTCTCATTGGTATTCTTGGCTATAATTTTAATATGAACTTAAAACCTATGGACAGTGACCTGAAGATGGAGAGACCCCAACTGATCTGGGTAAATACATGTTGAACTGTCGAATGTAGCTTCAGCGAATGCAAGAAAAAAAAATCAAAGTAGTTCGCCGAAACTACCTTCAGCAAACATTTAAAGAAACTTTTTTGTAACTCTGAGGTTGCACAGGAGAAAAAGGCAATCTCCTCTGTTGGAAAAAGTAGTTTTGGTGAAATGCTTTTGATTTTTTGTGTTCGTCAAAACTTCCTCTGTCGACCTAACACATACCCAGTAATGTACACATTAATTCCACATTCCATAGATATCTGTGCAGTGGGAGTGCACATGCAGACTGTAGGCTAACCACAGCATATCTTGTCTATGGTTTGTTATAGAAACATCAGCTACCCTGCCACATCAGTATGGCAGCAGAGGTAGGTTGGGATTGTACAGTACATCTTGCACAGACATCTTTAGTGTGCATGCCACAGGACATGGTTTCATCACAGGTACTCAAGCTCACTCCAGTGTGTTTTTTTTTTTTTTTTTTGTTTATTATTCACAGTGTATAACAGTTCTGTAGTGACATTTGTAGAGGCTGGGGTAGGATAACAGGCTGATATTGGCACTCGTCCAGGGACTGATGCTGATGACAAGACACAGTTACCCGCGCCACAGTCTGATGTTACAATGGCACTGTCTATCTCCATCCACACTTACTCACAGTCGAAAAAAACTGAGGTTGTATTTATTTATTTAGTTTTATTTTACTTTTGATTACCAGGCTTGCTTTTCTAGGTTTAGTTAAAAACACCTTTTCAGCGGAGGCCAAGGAAGAAAAGCTCCAACATATTACAAACATTTTTAAATAAACATTCATTAATATACATGAACATACATTAAATAATATACATTAACAATTACACATGCATTTGTTAATAGACTACATTTAGATGAATGTAGGGGCTACTATTACAGTATAAAAGATGCTTATGCAATAGCAGAAGTTGACAACTGAGTATCTGAAGAGGTATCTTAGTGGGTTGATCAGACAGATAGATAATACATCATGTGATTAGTGCTTAGAAATTCAAAGAAATGGAGGTGAGGAAAGGATCTAGACAGGGTAGAATGTAATTAATAGTTGGAGTGTAAAGCAGGTTAAGAGACAATTTTATATACATGGCTATCATAAGGCTTAGATTATAAGTATACAGCTGGAGGTGTACAGTTTAAATGTTCACCATTCACAGTGGGGGTGGAGTTCTTCAAAGCCCTAATTACCAGCAATACTCTCTCTGTGGCTAGGTAGTGAGTATATCCATCATTTTGCAGACTTGCAGTGGTGCTTAATGTCACGTGTCACATTTAACCCCTGCCACTGAGGTGGCCCTTGGGGTCATTCAGCAGATGTACTTCAGTATCATTTGAACAAAATCTAAAGTGCAGCATGGAGCTGATTACTGTGTTGTGTGGCATCTGTAAGAACAGACAGTCCCTGGATATTGTACTGATTAGTCTTATGAGGTTTGTGGTAGCACACGCCACTTCCATCTCTACCTCCATTTGGAAGACTGCCACTGCCACCATCTCTGTTCACAGTGGCAGTGCTGTCTAAAGTTGGGGTAGGATATATACCAGGGGCAGCTATATAAGGGAGCTATTGTGGGGTACACAATTTTCACCTGTGTCGGGACATGTATGACTCTCTGCTCCATTTAATTAAGCTAGTTTGACACAAAAGACTCACAATAATCCAAAGTGACAACATATGCATTACTTGCTCTTGTATCCAACTTGCTTGTAACTTGCCTTTTAATTTGTCATGTGTACAATCTGTATAGATATCTATCTCTGTATTACTGTATTACAGTAACCGTATCTCTGCTTTACACTGTAATATACTCATCCAGACTGTGCCTGTAAACATCCCAATGAGATCACTGCTCTATTCCAATGAACAAATGTAAAATAAAACAAATAAAAATAAAACCAGCAAGAACAATAAAAAACACTCGTATGCAGGTCCTTGTGTCCACAGCAAAACTACAGCAAAGTATCCAAAAACAACAGGAGGACACAAGATAGGCTCCAGGTTATAAAGCTTTAATCAGGCACAAGCGCTTTCACATCTGCTTCTTCAGGTGCATAGAAACAAACTGAAACTACTCATACTTTCAGACATTGCTGAATGCATCACATGACAACAGTACATCACATGTCTATATACACTCCATTACTATAAAATATTAAAGCTATATGGTATCCACAAATAACTAAATATTCAAAGAAAATCATAAAAATATAATCCTAAACTATTTCTTATATAATTTGTGCCCCATAAAAGCATTGTTAAAAATACATATTTTTAAAAACAACTACTTTACCTACGTAGAGGTCTGGCTTTTAACTTTGGTCTCAGTGGTATTTGTTCATTGAGACCATGTCAGCTCTGAATAAGACTATCCATCTAGCTTCCAGTTCCTCTCTTTTATTACATATGTCCACCCCCCCCCTCCTTTTACTCACAAAACTCCTAGCAATGGCCATAAACTTAAATTTATGTTGGTTGTTAGTATTCATAACATGTTTGGCCAGGGCATTACTTCTGCTTTGTTTGCCTATGTGATAAATGTGTTCTCTAACCCTCTCCTTGTGTGTATGGTCTGTTTTCCCAATATAAAATTTCTTGCATACTACACAGTGAGCAAGATATACAGCTCTTGTAGAGTGCACCTTGACCCCATGAGGTAAGTGTTTGCCATGGTAGGAATAACAGAAGGCGATAGTTTTCTTTATCCAGCAGGATAAAATTTGTTTGGATACTACCTTGCCCTGGATTGGAAGGACACAAAGAGCTGATTGGACTTTCTGATAGTTTTGGTTTTGTCCAAATAATACCATAATTGTATGTGGACATCAAGGGAGTGGAGTATTCTCTCACTATCATTCTGTGGGAAGGAAGGAAGGTGGGTAAGTGAGTAGACTGACTGAGGGACAGCTCATTGACCACTTTGGGCATGAAGGAGGGATTGGTGCACAGGGTCACCCAATCTTTGTGGAAGATTATGTAGGGTGGGGATGCCATTAATGCTTGTAATTCTGAAACCCTTTTGGCTGAGGTACGGGCTACTAGTAGGACAGACTTCAATATGCACATCTGCAGAGAAGCAGAACTAGCTGGCTCGAAGAGAGCAATTGTGAGTTTTTTAGTACATAGTTTAGGTCCCAAGGTGGAGGAATAGGTTTCTTTGGTGGCCTAAGGTGAAGAATGCATTTTAAGAATAGTTTGACATCCAATCTGGAAAGTAGAGGTGGGTCTAGAAGTAAGCAGGCAGAAATGGCAGATAAATGGACCTTCACTGATGAATATGAAAGGTCTGATTTTATGAGCTCACACACATAGGCTAAGACTAGAGGAACATCTGTTTGGAATGGGGTCCTTTTGCCTTTGGAGACACTGTTTGGAAAACCTTTTCCATTTGGAAACATAGGACTTCCTGGTATTGGGTTTCCTGGCCTCTTGTAGGATAGAGAGCACATCCCCTGTGTAGCAGTGTCTGAAGGGGATCAAAGGTTTATCAACCAGAGGGTTAAGCAGAGCATCTCCAGGTGTGGATGAATGAGTGATCCCTTCTGTTGCATGAGGAGGTCCACCATGTGAGGCAACCTGTGGTGATTGCCCTTGGCAAGAGATTGAAGAAGGGGGAACCAGTGCTGCCTTGGCCAATAGGGAGTCACCAGGAAGATTCTTGGCTTGTCCCTCCTGATTTTTAGGAGGACTTTCTGAATGAGTGGGAATGGAGGAAAGGCATAAAGGAACATTCTCTTCCAGGAAATGGAGAAGGCATCCACTATCCAGGCTAGTGGGGAGGGATCCTTGGATCAAAAAAGCTGTAATTGTCTGTTTTGGGGGGAGGTAACTAGATGTGCCAGGATCCTCCACATAACGATGCATTCAGGTCACTCCACAATAAGTACAAATATGACATTGTCATTGTCCATGTTGGTGTGAATGACCTGAGACATACCTCCCTGGACTACATGAAAAGAGACATGGAGGAGCTCTCCGATCTTGTATCCCAGGTAGGTATGACCCTAACCCTGAGTAGCATCCTGCCATCACCCAGAATGATACCACAGTTTTTCTTTCGGCTTTTCCCAGTTAGGGGTCGCCACAGAGGAACTCCGGTCCGCTAATGATTGGCAATAGAGTTTTATGTGCTGGCTTGCCGGGCATAACGCACAACCTTCAACGAAGGAAAGCCCATTCACACATGTCGCCACACAGAAGATGCTCTACCGGAGAATCGAACGGGCAACGTCTAACTGTGAGGTGACAACGCTACCGCAGCACCACCACCGCAGTGTCAGAATGATACCACAGTACAAGGCAAAATGATTGACTTCAACAATTGGCTAAGCTTCTGGTGTCATTCTAAGGGTATCCAGTATTTGTCTGCTGGGACGACATGATCAACCGACCATGATGCTTTGCCAGATATGGCCTGCACCTGTCGCCCTTAGTATTCCGGATACTGGCTAAGGCTCTTGCCACCCCTATAGTGCCTTTTTTAGGCAAGGTTCAAATGACAAATTCACCACCGTAACAGGTACAAGCAAGCAAAATCTGAGGGTAATGCTACTCAATGCTAGAAGTCTAAACCTCAAAATGCACTCAAATCGAGACACTCCTTAAAATGGAGAACATTGACATCTGTGCAGTGACAGAGACCTGGTTCAAAGCTCCAGAGAGCACCCCTGCATTACCAGGCTACAATTCATACCACACCTTTCGGCCACCTAACCCAGAAAGAAGCACTAAAGGCGGAGGCGTGTCCATATTCATTAAGGATATCCACACCTCCAGTCTAGTTGCACAGCATAATGCATCCAAGATTATCCAAGTGCAACTAACTCTGGGCAAGACCGCAATCCAAATTGTAGCTTGCTACAGACCCCCCACCATGTCCCAGGATTCCCATTCCTCATTTCTTGATACACTGGAAAGTATTAGGGTACAACCCAACACCCTAATAATGGGCAATTTCAACTACCCCACCACTAACTGGGAAAACTACTCATGTACCAACTATTTTGCTCAATGTTTTCTAGAATTCATAAATTCCAACGCCTTGGATCAACTTATTCACATCCCCACCAGGGGCAGCAATATCCTAGACCTGGTCATTACCAACATGGGAAACCAGTGTTCCACACCAGTGGTCAATTCCTCGTTGGTCAGATCTGACCACAAGCTAATCAGCCTAGACATCCACATCCCACCCCCACCCCCAATTAGGGAAACCATCGTAAAAAACTTCTCCAAAGCCAACTTCACACTTCTTAAGACAGAAGTGGCAAACTTCATGACACCCATGCAGACGGACAATAGAGGTATGACTGCTGAATCCTACACAAATGCACTTTATAAGCACTTACACGAGTGCATGAATCATGCTATCCCTAATAGAACCAAGATGTTATCTTCCAAAAAAAGGAAGCCAATCTGGTGGTCCTCTGCCATAAACAAACTCTACAACAGAAGAAAGAAACTGTTGCAAAAAAAGAGTAAAATCCCATGACTGGAGGAACTCCCTGGTCAACCTCAGTAAGAAGCTGAGATCCCTCATAAAATCCTCCAAAGCTAGTTACGAAAACAAAATTGCCAGTGACTCTAAAAACAACCACAAAGCATTCTATAGCTATGTCAAGAATCTCAATGGGAATATTCAGATCTGCTCTGAGTTGCAGCACAATGGCACTAAATATACAGAACTAACTGATATTGCCAACATCCTAGCAGATAGGTTCAGTACTAACTTTACCCCCCTCTCACCCCTAGAGGGCCAATCTCTATACCGGAAGAATGCAAAGTTCCTATAATCACGGCTGCACAGGTAAAAAACACACTCTCCAAAGCCAAGAACACAGCATTCATTGGACCTGACAATATCCCAGGCTGCGTTCTACACGAACTACAGAATGAAATGGCACCCTACCTAAGTACCATGTTCAACCATAGCCTCACCTCAGGCTTTGTACCCACTGAATGGCGCACCACGACGGTTATCCCACTCCACAAAGGGGGAGCCACAACGGACCCCGGGAACTACCGCCCTATTAGCCTGACGAGCCTGGTCTGCAAGGCCATGGAACGTATCATCATGGAAATCATAAACAAAGGC
This sequence comes from Protopterus annectens, assembly GCF_019279795.1. NCBI lineage: Eukaryota > Metazoa > Chordata > Ceratodontiformes > Protopteridae > Protopterus > Protopterus annectens. Next base: position 512,319,476 of record NC_056747.1, on the reverse strand, counting down.
ATTGGTAATCTCCAAACTCTGGACCCTACCCAGTTTGGATTTGTAAAAGGCAGATCATGTCTCCTAAACCTGACTGACTTCTTTGAAGCAGTCACCAAAGCCATAGATGAGGGTAAAATGGTTCACACAGCTTATCTAGATCTCACCAAGGCTTTCGACACCACCCCCCACTCTGGAATTATAGATAAGCCCACTAAACTAGGTATAAATCCCTATGTCACAAGATTGTTTGCCAACTGGCTCACGGACAGAACCCACACTGTGAAAGTAGCAGATTCCAAATCCGACTTCAGACCAGTGACAAGTGGAGTACCACAGGGTTCAGTCCTGGGTCCTCTCCTGTTTGGTATCTAGTTCTCTGAAGTGCAGGCTAACATAGAAGGTCTTTGGCTAACAAAGTTTGCAGATGACTGCAAACTAGGAGCCATAATCAAAACTTCAAACGATGTGGACAAACTACAAAAGGGCCTCAGTGAGACAGATACCTGGTGTCAAAGCCATGGCCTGAAGCTCAATGCCAAAAAGTGTATTGTCATCCCCTTTGGTAAAAACTCTGTACCCATGAACTACCTTATAGCTGGTAGTCTACTTAATGCCAAAAATGTGATGAGACCTTGGGACACAGGTGGACAGTAGTCTCTCCTTTGATAATCACATCACCACAGTGGTCAGGAAATCCTTCTATGTGGCTCATCTCATCAGAAAAGGATTTTCATCCAGAAAAAAAGAGGTCATTGTTCCCCTCTACTCATCACTCATTAGACCCATTATAGAGTACAATGCCCCTTTTGGTATGTACCTCACAAGACATCTACAACAACTGGAAAGGCCACAGAAATGCCTCACAAAGAGGATTACTGACCTCAAACAGATGCCCTACGCAAACCGTCTCAAAAAACTACAGCTTTACTCCATCGCATATCGCCTGCTCAGGGGCGATCTCTGCCTAACATACAAAGCTATGTAAAACCAAGACCTGTTGGACATGCTCCACTTAAAGAAATCCCAATCCCTGCGAGCTACACGCTCTAGGGACCTAAACCTTGTCACCACAATAAACAGAACATGCTGGAGGGATAAATTCCTGTCCCAGAGACTTCCCATACTCATAAAACAGATGATTTGGCATAGTGGTATGTTGCTCTGACTATTTTGCACAGGGTCCTGGGTTCAATACTTGGCAGTGAAATGTATGGTGGTAACACAGCATTTTATTCTAGCAACTTTCCAACATTATAAGCAATGTTTAAAATTTGTCCCTGTTTTTGGTACCCCCCCCCCCCACACTAAGTTTTGGCTTTTTCCAGATTTCTTGTGCTGCAAAGTTCAGAGATACAGCTGAGTGTCAAGTAGATTTGATAAGAAGCTATGAGCTGCAGGGGAGCAAAAGTTTAGTGCTGCTTATGCTGAGTCTGCTTGCATTGTTAATAGCATAACAGGTAGTGTACTTGCTTTTGATGCAGAAGGTTGTGGGTTCTACTCCCACAGTAGGTGGATGCATTGCTGATACTGTACTGTATTGTAAAGGGGTGGATGCTGCAGTCCTTTTTGGTGAAGAGACCACATCGGCTGAGGCAAGAAAGAGTCCCCAACGGGGTACTTAGCTTTTTTCGAAGTCTTCGGTAGCTGAAATCTCTGGATCTGACCACCGGCACTTGCGAACAGCTTCTGCTTCGGGCACCGCGCGGCAAGAAAGACTGGGGAAAATGGCGTCGGCTGATGCCTTTATACCCCAGAAGCTCTGACGTCGGGGAAAGTGCGACATCAGTCGAGGCCAGACCCAGACTTTGGAATCTGGCCGACCGAAGGGCTGCCTGAGGCAGGACAACCCATATGTTATGACTGCAGATGCATCCTTGAAGGACATCTATATGAACCTGTTATCAGTTTGCCATCCATTCCCTATTGCAATATTACTAGCTTATCGTTTTTTTAATGCATCATAGGCAACTTATTCCTCAAGGGCAACAGGCACTTTATTTGTAGATGAAACAATGAAATATAAAGTTGTTTGCTAGCAGAAACCTCTTCATTAGTTACATATTTCTTTAATGTGGAATTATTTAAATGACTTTTACTTCTTCAGAGATTGTGCATATTTACTGATTTTGGTGGACTATAGATGTTTGAGTAGACTTTTATGATAGAAATGTTCTGAAATGGGCAGTTTTGTCATTATTGGTGCATGCATTTTGTTTCATTGTTTACTGGAGAAATGTTCAAAACAACAAATTTAAAACGCCCTCTAACAACTGTTCTATATTGCACAAGGAATATAATTTAATACTATCAGGAAGGTGTATCAAAGAGCATGTGCATGTTTCGTGTGCAAGGGGCTATGATTTGAAAACAGTCCAAAGTTAACCTTTATTTGCCACTGGCAAAATGTATTTTCTTTGAATGTGGGTTTCAATGCTGTTTCAATGAAAGTGAGTTTCAAGGGCAGAACAGTTTTAATGCTAATAAGTCTGTTTTCACTGTGAGATTGCATCGCTTTGTTTAGCAGATGTTTTAGTGTTTGTGCTGTAAAATGCAAAATAAAACTTTCAAATGAAGTCTAAATCATCGTAGAAGTAAAGCAGTATGCACATTAGTGTTTATGGCAAATGGGGTGAAATAGCCAAGTAATGGTTCATTGGAATGGCTACGGGGGGAGGCTCCATTCGACTATGATTTTGTGAGGGGGAAGGGCAGCAAACTCAAACACAGCCCCGGCTGAACTATACCTCTTAACTGTCCAGATTTTCACAAAATGAATAGATTTTTGCTTCTTATTTTTGGTTTGTTCCTCATAAAATGTACGGTTTTCTGGCAAATAATTTATAAATTAAGTCACTGAATAATGACAGACACAGTTTCAGACTTCATAACCTTCAGAAAAATGCATGCTATAGCAAGACCTGTTATTCTAGCAACTGTCTCAGTTTATACAACTATTTTTAGTACTGTTTATACGTTCCCCAGTATATTTGGCCTTGTCCAGATTTCTTGCATTAACAGGTTGAGAGGTACATGCAAATAAATTGCTTTATAGAATTAGACATATCCAAACCTCTCAGCTGTCCCCGATTTTGGCTCAAAATGTTGCTCTTCCCCTAATAATCCTGCTGCAAAATGGCAATTTTGGAAGAAAACGTGGAGGGTTTACAATTAAGAAATAACTGTAATAATCAGAGTTATAGATTACTTTTATTTCAGAAATGCATGTAGATTCTCTTGTTTTGTCAGCTGCTCAAGTTAGCAGTACTAATATTTAAAAAGTGTCCCTTCTTTGACAGGTTCCCAGCAGTATTGTGTGGCAATTTTATATTTTTGCATCACATTTTTGGTCCATTTTTCATAAAATTGTGTTTTTTTGGCAAATTAGTGGCAAATCATTAAAGACTGAAGTTAGAAAATAATGACAGACATTTGAGTTTCAGGTTTCATACCGTTCAGAAAAATTCATACTAATGCAAGACCTACTGTAATAATCTTTCTAAGTTTATAAGAGTAATATTTAAAAAGTGTCTTTATTTTTGGGCCTTTTATGTACATCTTTGTCCCGATTTCTTGCTTTGAGGTTGAGAGGTATGACAAATGTTTCAGGGCCATCACAGTCAGCCAGAGATGTTTCAAATTGTGACATACTTTTTGCACCCCACTCCTCCCATGTAGTGACTCTGGATGTGTCCAAGCAAGGCAAGGAGCGGTTATGCAGTGTAATGCAGAGTATCCCCCCATCCAAGATAGACACAAGTACTACTTTTATTCTGTCCTTGATTTTGCAGAATGTTCTGGTTTCTGTCATATTTTTATACTGTTGATTTATGCTTATTATTACTCAGAAAGTGCCTGTTGCTCTGTGTTTAAGTAGCAATACTTTAATGACCATCAGGTAAGCTTGTCTGAGATTGTAAGATGCAAATAAGCTTTAATAAGCATACTGTTAAAGAATTGCCAATATTGAATGCCTTTCTGTTGTTGCCATGCAAATAATACTTACATAACTAGATAATGTTTAAGCCTTGGGTATTGAAATGCATATGACAATATTTGTAATAAAGGACAGGATTACATTATTTTAAGAAGCTCATTACATTTGTTGGAGACTTACAGTCATCTTTGCAGGCTTTACCTGTAAACCAAACAGAATGCCAATCTATCATGTGTGGTCCATTACCTGTACAATAATCCTTTAAGCAATGTATCTTGAGCTTGTTTGTGTTTCATTTTTACTTTGATCATGTTTTCCCCATGAAACAAGTAGATAGTTCTTGTCAGGCAGCAGGTCTTTTTTGGATAAGAAACATTTTTACAAGTGGGGTATCACAGCGATTGCTACTTTCAGCATGTTACTTGGTACTTTAATAAAGCTGAATAGAAATTGCAGTGCAAGGAGAAGCGGTTTGAGTTGAGTGCTGCCTGTTTTTCTTATACTTGATTTTGACTGACATTCTAGTAATGTATGTAAAAAGTAATTAATTTTTTAATTCCTAACAACCTTTTTGTTTTCATCTAGATATTAAGTAGGCTGTCATGCAGCCAATGCATTGAAATATTTTTTTCTTCTACACTTCATTTTGTCTTGATTGGACTCTCATAATAACGGTTTGGCACCCAGGGCAGCGTATTTAATTAAAGTTCCAGTTTTTGTGGTTTTGAGCATAGCTCCTCCCCTTTCTAGTTGGGCGTACCCCACCCATTCAGCTGTCTCCTGCAGCCCCCCTTTGATTTGAAGTCACCATCCGCCACTGTGTGTATGTAATTTAAACTAGCCATTCTGTTCATATCATAAAGTGTGTGTGTGTGTGTGTGTGTGTGTGTGTGTGTGTGTGTGTGTGTGTGTGTGTGTGTGTGTGTGTGTGTGCGCATTGCTGTATAAGAGAGAAGGTGCATTTGTGTGTATGCATTGCTATGAGAGAAAATGCATGAGTGTGTGTGTGTGTGTGTGTGTGTGTGTGTGTGTGTGTGTGTGTGTGTGTGTGTGTGTTGCAGTGTGAGAGCAGAGAGAAGCCAGGTGTGTGTGTGTGTGTGTGTGTGTGTGTGTGTGTGTGTGTGTGTGTGTGTGTGTGTTGCAGTGTGAGAGCAGAGAGAAGCCAGGTGTGTGTGTGTGTGTGTGTGTGTGTGTGTGTGTGGAGGGGGCAGGTTAGTCAATTAACTTGAGTAGGCTTGACCTGTAACTTGGTTACAGCAAACGAGAGCGTGAATCCTCTATACCAACTACCAGACTGCTGAAGGAATTGAGAACTTCTGTAGAGACAAGAGCCTGAATCCTCAACACTAACTACCAGACTGCTGATGGAATTGTGAATTTTTAGAGTTTCAGTACATTTTCAGGGAATTATGAGTTTTGATACTTTTTCAAGGGATTATGAGTTTCAGTGCATTTTCATGTAATTGTGAGGAATATACTAACTTTGGGAACGCACTTCAGTGAAAAGTGCAAAACAGGGCAAATTTTCCCATGATGGCCAAGTGCATGTGTTCCTTGCTAAAATATTCAGTAGTGTGATCATTCAGTAAATTAACAGTTTGGTGTTGTCTCAGTAAATTCAGTTTCGGGTAAGTGGTCTTTCGATCATTAGAAGTAGACCCATATGGACAGCTGATACTGCAGTGCCCTCTCAATTGCTGATTATTTGGTGCATTTTAAGGGGGGTGGGGGTTCTGTACTGCTCAGTGTGTCCTCCGTTGTATGAGATGACTAGAAACTATGAACTTGACAGTTTGTCAGTCATTCCCAATTGCAATATTACCAGGTTACCGATTTTTGTTTTAATGTAACATATGCAAGTAATTCTTCAAGAGCAGCAGACAATGAATCTGTAAAGGAAACACTGAAATGTAAAGTTGCTTGCCAGTAACAAACTCTCCATTAGTTACAGAAAGCTGTATGCACACTGACAGGTTTGAACAGTGCTTATGGGAAATGATGAGAAACAGCCAAGTAATGGAATAATGGAATGGTTGGGGAGGGGGCTGCTGCAAGGGGGAGGGGGTAGAGGGTTGCTGCAAGAGAGGCTGCTTTGGGGAGCCCCAATTTATTACCCTGCTTAGGGCTCCATTTGATCATGATCTGTCTGTGCTGCCTGTGCTTCCATTTGCTGTGCTTGTCACTGGTTCAGAGGACTGGTTGTGTGCCTGCCAACATCAATAGTGTTAATGAGTCATCTCTTCTACCCATGTGTGTGCACAGTCTGATCCTACCAATGTGAAGAGACTGCCCAGCCTATCACCTCACCAGGACATTATTAAGCATGCAACATGCTAAGGACATCCTGCAAACTGAAGCAGGGTTACGTGCCCCCATGTATGTCAAGGCTGTGCAAGAAGGCTTTGAGTAAGCTAAACTCACACTTTATGGCAATGTGGGTTTCAGCATGTCTGGAGTTAAGTTGAGTTTAACCACTTTCTCTGACTTTCTGAGTGTCATAAGTCAGGACTCCAGGAGGTATCCAGAATCACCTTCAACATAATGTCAACATGTAGTGGGGAAATACCTTTGGACACACTATAAATATAATTATACAGATTAACGTTAGCCATAGCACCTGAACTTACCAACTAGATGATGCTGTGGAATTTCACTAAGCAGGAAGTGGTGCTATTGCCTAAATGCATGCCATAATATGTGAATTATGCAAACTGCCTGGGTGCTACACAAGCATGTTGGTTATGATCCCACATGCATCACGGTAGAAAATGGAACTGTAACTCTTCCTGTTCACAAAACTTTGTAACTGTGAGCCAGGTAGGGTCTTTATTGCTACACATGTGCAATCTATAGCACCCAGTGCCTCAGGGATATGAACGATACTGTAGAAGGCATACACAGTCTTTGCTCTCTCTTGTGGTGTGCTAAGAATCCATACATGGCCCTCCGCATGTGGAAGCAATACGTCAAGGAACTTGTTCAATATTCTAGAGGTGAATACCTCTAAAATACCCAGTGTGTTCCCATTAGGTTTTTAAAATGTTCTTGTAGCTAGTACAGAAACAGCTAGCAAACCTTTGTCTCCAGAGCTATGGGAAGGCCAGGCATTCTTACAAATTCTGCATGTGGGTGAAACATACCAACCAAAACCGGTACAATGTCCAGGTCTACAGCCACCAACAGCACTGTCATTAGTTACCCAGTACAAACATGTGGCAACTGAAAATATTAGAAACAAAAGTATGCCACTGCACAACTGGTACTGTTACTCCAAGCCCATCACTACCTGCGAAGCTTACATTTTCAGTGTGCCCTGTATAGTGAGGTGTCCAGTGGTATACAATTTCCCCCATATATAACATCTTCCACATCATTTCATCAGCTTCAGCCTACACTCCATTTTCCCCATTTAATATTGGGTTAATTTCATATCATTAGGACCACATTTCCTACCTCATTCCTTTACATGTCATTATACAGTAATTTGCATACATCTTCTGTTGCATATTTAGAATCACTGAACTAGTAAGCAACATGGAACTAGAAATTATTAATAACCTGTTCAGTTTGTACACACCCAATTCCAGCACAAATGCAAGCTGTATACTATGCAACTTTTTTGTGAGTTATGGTCCTTGTTTAAGCATCCTTTTATATTTGTGTCTCTTCATACCGTACGGATGGATGTCTGAATGGAGCTATGAGTGTCTACAATTACTTTCATGTTATTTATGCCTCTGCCTTTTAGCCTGCAGAGCCTGGACTAAAGTTCAACTTTAAGTCACTTATCATTATACCCACACGGCCTTCTGGGAATGAGAGGGCACAATGAGTTTTAAGCAAAAGTAACACAATGAAAGCAAAATATCACAGAGAAAATTAGCAGTGTTTGCAGGATGTACATTTTGAAAAGTTACCAAAGAAGGGTAAGAAAATTTAGGCAGTGGTACAACAGACCATGTAGGGAAAACAGATGAGTGGTTGAAAATTAGTCAGGTACTCCAGGCAGTGAGTGTTCTGGGGCAGCAGTAAAAAATACAGTCAAAGAGACTGCAGAGGAAAAATGATGTAGCATGCTAAGTAGGCTGTATTTAAAGGACAACAATGGGCTTCTATTATTAAATGCTCAAATTCTCTGTCCTTTTACTCTCTATTTACTGTCTTTGCTACGACTAAACAACAATACAGCATTTAAAATATTTTAAATTGACTGTTTCTCTCCACTAGAACAGTACCTTACTGTACTGTGGTGGTTTCACTTTCAAAAACTTTTGTTCCGCCCTGCTGCAGTCTCCAATTCACTGATGTCATCAAGGCCACTGAACACAGGTTATTTTCTGGCCATTTCTCTCCCCAAACTGACATCACCACTACCATTCTAAAACAAACCCATGCTGTGATGTCACAGCTCCCTGGTCCTTCCCCTACCCATAGAGAAAGTAAAGGCTAGAACAAGGAAACAGTACATGAACCAAGTCTCCTGCTGTGAGCTGTAAATCACAGTAGGTAACAGCTCAAGTTACTCATAGCACTTTGACAGCTAGGGAAGTTAGGTGTGAAGGGTGATGGGAGATGAGTCAAAGTAATACAATTCAGATTTCACAAAAGACTGCAGTTTAGCCATTCTAAGAAAAAGCAGCAGTAAAAAGCACTTTGAAAGTCTGTTCTGCAGCATTTGCACTGTTTGTGTTTTAAGTAGTCATTGAATGGCATTAAATGTTACTTCAAATTAACTGACTAAAAGACAGCAGTGCATCCATGTAAGATCAATGCAGTGACAGGAGTGTTAGGAAGAAAGAGGCCTACTTGATGTAATTTTTTACAGACAAACGCTGAATTATGTGATACCTAGGGGCAGACTAAACAATCAGAATTACTTCAAGATGCCAAACCGCATGTGGTCAGACTCAGAAATGATGCATAAAAATATTTAGAAACCTGTAAATAGTCCTAGAGTGCTGTTAAAGTGCAGGAAACACCAAACCATAATGAAATAAACATGTTTTTTTTAGTCTATGGGTGCAGTTCTCCTTTAAGATACTGCAGTCTCTCAGGAGGAGGTTCACTGCATTCATCCTGGTACTCTGGTCTCTACTGATAACTTCTAGAGTGACCAACTTACAGCAGCCACCGCAGGACATATAATGGTACAAGACCTGTTTTGGGAGAGCAGCTGAAGATTGGTATTTTTTGTGGGGGTGTGTTGTGTTTGGGTGAGTGTGTTTCTATTGGTTCAATCTCTGTAAATGGATACTGAGATAAGTGAAAGTAACACATCAGCTGAGTCGGGTTTCTGAGAAGCTGAAGACATTTGTATCATGTAGCAATTTAGACCACTAGAATTAGGTATTTCCTTTTTGGGTGGGAGAGGGTGCTGGTGTAATAATGGCAACTGGTGGCCATTAATAGACCCAGAATTTGTTGGATGTTACTACATCAGAGCATTAGGAGGAAGAGGACAAGACAGTATGAGTAAACACATTTCTCTTTTGGAAATGCATAATGCTGTGTCAATCCAGGTCTAATGCAAGCTCTGTAAAAATTCAAGGTAGGATACTGGAAATGGGCAGTGTGAGGGCTGCCTACAGCCTGGTTAAATTCTCAAGCCAAAAACAGATCCTTGTGGAGAATATCAACAACCACAGAGGATACTGCATTCATAAAACTGGAGAAAGTATTCTAAGAACTAATTCAATATGGTAACACAGAAAGGAAATGTTGCCAATAGGGATGGCTGTAAATAGGGGTACAAAAAACATGCAAAAGTGGGCTGGAATTTACTGGAGAAAACTGGCAAAGGAACTGAGGTATTGGGAGGAAATAACTAGGGGGAAAGGTTATAGAGTGGGATGAAGCCAAGAAGTTTGGACTGTTGGCTAGAGACTGCCTTCCCTGTCAGGGATTGAAATCAGAGTACAGGCAAAGAGACATGGACAGGGGAGTCCTAAATTAAAGGTCTGTTCTGGGAGAGTTTTCAATTGAATCTACAACAGACGTTGCTGTGAAAAGAGGGATAATTAGTACGGCATATACAATATTGCATTATAACTACAAGAATCACTCAGACTAGGTTAGAAAAGATTGGGAAGAGACACAGAGTGGAAAAGCAATTTAGAAGAAAACAATGAAAGAGCTATGTATGTCTCCTAAGTATGCAACAAGGTCCAGAAGGTTTAGGATTTTTACTTAGAAGTGTTTGCATAGGTATTTTTATAGTCCAAGCAGACTTCAAAGAATGTTTCCTCAGATAAACAGCAGTTAGAATGCAAACGAAAGAGGTAACTGGAAACATGTTTTTTTGGGAGTGTAATGAGGCAGCAGATTTTAAACATTCCCTACAGATCACTCTGTCAAAAATATTGTGGGAACAAATGGATGCAACTAAGGAAATTTTTCTTTTGAGCTGTGACAATCATCTGAATTGCCTAGACATAGTAAGGCCTTATTTTGCTTAATTCTATTCCATCCATCCATCAATCCATCCACAACCCTTTTCCCATTTTTACACATGGGATTGGGGTGTTGTGATGACCTACTACTGCACTAGTTATTATGGAGTCTCAATCCTCACCACTGGCAACAGTGGGGGACATACACTGGGAGGATAAAAGGTACACTTACAGTATTTCCAAATGCAGCTCTCTGCATCAAGTGCAATTTCCCTTAAGAGCACACAGAGACCACAGTAGTCCGGGCCTGGTTTCTCCCTCTTTCTCCATATCTCCAATAAGACTCCACACTGGCACAGCTATAGAGTTGAGATTTCAGCTGTGTGGCCAAGCCAAGACCTCCAGCACCCTCTGTCTAACCAGTGCTTAGTGTCCCTGCCCAAGCAGCTGACACACACACTCTGAGCTTGATTTACACACACGCTTGGGAAAGACTGGCACAGGTTTACTAGCTATGCCTCCTTTTGCCCAGACTATAAGGTACGTATCACTGCCGCCTGCCAACTCCTTACCAGATACTTTAAGCCCCTTAACAAAGGGTGTCCAATCTTACTGTGTAATATTAACATTAATACAAATAGTAGTTTGACCAACAGCAAGGCTATTAGGAGTGGCCCACACAGTGTCACCAAACAAATATGCAAGTACTCCCAAAACTTAAATATCTCTATACAGATCATTTGCAATGAAAGGTTTAAATACATTTAATAATATATAATAAAAGGACAAGAAAATACTCAGTACATATTTACAGTGACATCAGAGTTCAAAATCACAGGTAACATTCAAAACAACATTGCAGGACAGTCTCAAATACATAAAGAAAAGTATCTAAATTAAGCTTTGCTATATTCCTGACTATATCCAAAAGAATTATATTATTCCCTAGTAACTTACTATTACAGAAAGACAGATGTCATGATGAATGGTTTGTGTCAGGTCCAAGACAGAATACAGAATGCCCTGTCTTTCTAACAGACTTTTTTAAATGACTATCTCAAATATTGCTGCTGGGATAGCCTGCAGAATGACATCATTTCTTGTCATCTGACTATATCCCAGATGAAATCTCCACTGCTGGAAGCTGATAGTATTTAGCATCTACATGTGAAAATACATAGACCTCAGATCTTTGGCAGATGCTAGAAGTCATAAAACAATTACATACATTCACATTTCAAGACTAGTAATTATTTCACCCTAGAGACAATACAGGAAACTCCCAAGTTTTAGACATTGTGTCTCCCTGCTGCATTGAAACTGAAAGATACCATATTTTATGACATAGCCATAAAGTAATTTAATTTCAGTTATTTTTCTTTAGTTAACCACCTGTATTCCAGTTTCCACTGTTAAAATATATACATTTAAACAGTTACAACAGTGCATGTGCATTTCTGTTCTTTTCCAGCAGGGCACACTGTGGTTACATTTTAAGCACAAACCATTTATAAAACACCTTTTTTTAACACATTCCTGTACAAACCAGTTTGATATACACAACATACAGTTCTAATACATTTGTAACACAAGCATCTTACACAAATCATTTTAATATTCACCAATGATGTATAATAATTTACAAAATTCCAGCTAGCTGTGTTAGCAGTATCTTCCTTTGTCACAGGTGTCACTTCAACAATGACAATGATCTAGAGCCAATGTTTACGCCAATGGGTGGCTAGCCCTGCCATCCACACCACACACTTACACATACACACTCTCATGCTATGGCCATTTAGAGTGTCCAATCCACCTTACTACATGTCTTTGGAATGTGGGAGGAAACCAGAGCACCCAGAGGAAACCCACATGAAGACAAGGAGGACAAGCAGACTCCACACAGAAGGCACCCCAGCTGAAAATTCAAACCAGGGAGCCTCTTGTTGTGAGGCAACAATATACACTGCAACACTGTGTGATGTACCTCTCTGGACCAGTAATCATGAAGCCTAAACCCTCACCACTGACACTGGAGGGGGATGTTAACTTGGAACAAAAATAGATACACCCAGTTGAGTCTGAAACACACACTCTTGGAAATTTGATTTTCACACACATACACACCTGGGAAAGACTGGCACAGATTTACTAGCTATACCCCTTCTGTCCAAACTATATGGTAGTTACTGCTACAAGACACTCCAAAGCCAGCTACTCTAAGCCTCTTACAAGAGTACCCAATTATACTGAGTGAAATTAATATTAATACAAATGATTTTGTTTGACCAATGCAGTAAGCCTTTCAGGAGTGTCTACAGTCATCAAATAGACATATGTACTCTCAAAGTTTAAAATATTCTCTAAAGGACCAGCCACAATGAAAAGTTTAAATATATTCAATAATAAATTACAAAATAACATGAAAATACTACATATCTATTTACAATAAACACCAGAGTTTCAGCCACAGGAAATATTAAAAATAACACAGATAAATAGATTCACACAGATACAGAAAATGAGTACTTAACTAACCTCACTATATTTTCCCAACTGGTTCACTTACTAGAGCAAGGCAAGATGAAGCAGGTGAGGGATCCTTCTATGTCAGGTTCCAAAAACAGATTGCCCTGAGACTTCAGTCTCATCCAGTTTTAAAACATCATCTTATCTTATTTTAAATCATCATTTTTGTGATGGTTTACAGAATTACATCATACACATCTCATCATCTGATTTTCTGGTTCTCATACTACACCCTTTCCTAGCAAATGACCCAGAATCTTACACATAGGTGTTACCATGCACATAGAGCTTTGTTAAGGTCTGTTGCAGCTTCTGGAAGTCATAAAACAATAAAACATTTCCACTCTTCCTACAGGAGCTAATAAACCATTCTCTGGCACAGACATTTCATTTCCGGCTGCAATTACAACTGTAAAATACAACCTCTATGGCCTAAATTAAGTAATCTAATGTCATACTATTTTCAACGTTAGCTGGAGCTCAGCTTAACCTCTTCCACTAGCCTGTTACAGTATTAATTTCAATATATATATATATATATATATATATATATATATATATATATATATATATATATATATAAAATACAGTCCGACATACAAGTGTATTTCTTTTTCTGTCCAGCAGAACACATTGTTGGTACATTTTTAACACAAGTAGCTTTACAAATACATTTTTCAACACAAGCATCTGTACAAATAAGTTTGATATACAAATGACATATAATTCTTTACAAAACTCCAGCTAGCTATACTGGCACATGTTACACATCCACTGCCCTAATTTTCCTGCCATGGCTGGCAATACCTCACATTGTCGCACACTGTATTGGCTGCCAAAAAAGCAGTTGCTAGAAAATGGAAATCAAAATCTAAACCAAATGAATTTGAAGTATTAAATATTGCAAAAGTGATAAAACAACTGGAAATGGGGTCATTAGAAAAGGGAAAGTGTAAATTATACAAAAATAAATAGAATGTGTGGGAATCATACATGCAAAATAAAATGTTCAGGAGGAGAAGTGTTAAAGGAAAGGCAAGAACTCAGTGATTTATGTAATGTTGGATTTAATGAGATTTGCTGTAAAGAAAGAAACTATATATATGTAATGTATAATGTATGTGAATGAAAAAAATATATTTTTTTTATTTTCTATTAATGTACCTGTGCCTATGTCTTAAATGATAATTTAATAAAGGTGGTAAAAATTCCTCAGGCCAATAATTTGACTGATCAGCCATATGCTTATACCACCAGAGTAACTGACCTCCTCAAAGGAGGATTGAACATTTTTTTTTTTTTTTGCAGGTCAAAACTGGAAACACAAAGCCAAATGTGGCTTGGTCTCGTTCTTCCCTCTTCATTCTTCTTAGTAACTAAAAGAAACCTACATCATGAAAGCATCTATGGATGCTAGGGAGACATGTGCCAAAAGGTCTTGTTCCGTATTACAGGTAGTCTAGCATGCTAATGATCAGACACTGTCAACAGGTAGTCTGATAACATTTCTAACACAGCTGAGAGCCTTTCATTTTTATAGGCTCCCACCAATTAAATGTAGGAGAAACATTTGTCGCTGCCTGGAATCAGCTTCTAAAATATGCAGTCTGCAGATACATAAAAGCTGCAAAATCAAACCAAACAAAATAAAAAAAAAATCACAAATTTTGAAGAAAGACAGAAATAAATATGACTGGCTCGTCCTTAAAATGACAGTCATTTGTTGACTTATCCAGAAAACATTAGCCAGTAAGTAAATCAATATTTATTTATTTGTTTACTTATTTTTGTTTTACATTTGTTGGTTAGGATAGTCCAACTGTGCCAAAGGTCCCAATTTCAGCAGAGCCCTGGGAAGAAAAGCTCCACAAAAACAATAAAGAAAATGAAACACGGAACAGTGTACATACAAAGGACAGTAAAAGCACATTTTAAAATTAAACAGATATATAAAGCCAGAAAATTAAAAAAAAATATATATATATATATATATATATATATATATATATATATATGCACACACACACACACACACACACACACACACACACACACACACACACACACACATATATATATAAAATCCATTATATAGGATAACAACAGATGCGGTCACAAAAGTAAGATGTCTCTTCTGGTACATTGCCGCTTAGAACATTTTCTGCATAATACTGACATCTGGCAAATGTGGTACGGTGGTAGCATTGTTACCTCACAGCAATAAATTCTCCCATTCAATTCTCGGTTGGGCTTGGGAGTGCCTTCTGTGTGGAGTCTGCATGTCCTCCCCGCGGTTGGGTAGCATTCGAAAGACATGCGTGGGTAAATGGGCGTGCCTTCGTTGAAGGTTGAGCGTCGAGCTGGCACCTCGGCGTTTCGTAAAAATCTACTGCCAATCATTAGTGGACTAGAGTTCCGCTGTGGCGACCCCTTACCATGAAAAGCCGAAAGACAAACAACAACAACAACTGACATCTGGCAAATTATTCCACAAAGTGATAGCGTGATGTAAGACAGCCTCAATGAAAGAACATCCATTACACTCAACAGTAACTGACAGCTTAACCTCACTGTCACAGCACTGGGTAAACTGATGTATATATACCCATTATATACCATAATATAATACACATAGTTCACTTAGTTTTTGCAAAAGTGTTCAAACTTATGTACCAACAGTAAAGTGTGCACAAGTTAAAGTGACCAGTGATATGGTTTGCGCCAGTCACTGATACTAATGTTCTCTATGCTCCATGGCTGAAACATACTAGAAAGGGTAATGCATCATGGCCTACGGCTGCATACTGACTATGTAAATCACATGTAAATGAGACATAGAATGACAGGCTAAGGATCCTAAAAGTCCCAAGTGTCAAACTGTTACAAATCGGAAGTGTCAGTCTGAGGCTCATAAGCATGCACACCAACATGTAGAGACACAGAGAATGCAGCTGTACTTAGCTTAGAGCAGGATGTCAGGAGTATGCAGATGAAATGCATCTGCACAGGATGCGAAGAGTTTGCCCATGATGTTGCACATGAGCAGTATGCAAAGTTAAAGCCGTAAGAGAACATAAAACCAAAAATGCCGGCATTGCCAGCTCAGTGAGGTAAAGAGCTCGAGCCCTGACTAATTTGCCAATAACTCAACTTTAAACAATGGGCCCAGGTTTGGTAGACATTAGGTGATGCAGGCTGCCCCACCTTGGGAGAAGGGGGTTGGAGAATTAGAAGTGACTCCTGGTAGAAGGCAAGGAAAACAGCTCCTCAAATTCAAGGAGATCCTGAGTCTCATTACCACACAACAGCAACACAGAACACAAATATGTACAGATAGCTAGACAACTGTAAACATTCTCAATGTCTTAGCAAAAGGTACTCCCAAACACTCACCATCTCAGTCACAGATGCTAAGTTTCCATCATATGTAAAGAGCAGCTCACCTTAACAGAGGTTGCTGAAATGGGTTCTTGTTAGTTATTGCAAAAAAAAAAAAATCCTGAATGAAATAACACAAGATTTCAAAGAAAGAAAAAGTGTGCAGAGAGATTGCAAAATTCAGTACAGATAAACAAGATGAGAGCGACTTACATTTCCCACGTTTTTTATATGCTAGATTACAGGGAAGGACAAGGGCTTAGTTAGGGGATAAAGGTGACATTTGCATGTCACTTCCCTCTAAGTAACCAGGAAACTCAAATGTCTGCTCAAATTAAGTTAAACAATTTCTTCTCCTAATAACCACAGCAGTATTACAGAAGAACCTAGCATTTCACAGAGTGCAAACTGGCCACCAACAGAGCCATTACAGCAGGGAAAAAAGTAGTAGTGTGCTCTTTCTACCCCCCAACAACAGCTGAGAAAATAAATTATTTCCTGTGCAAATAGTTCAAAAATATTTTCTTTTTATCAGTCATCTTGCTGAGTCAGATGAGCTTCATGAAAGTACATACCAGTTCAATGCATTTTAAAAGAAACCATAAACTTTCAATGCCACCCAGTATTACATAGTGTTACAGAACAGTGCGGCAATACACAAATGCAAACTGACTATCTTCAGGTTGCACAGAGACCTCAATAGGAACTTAGTTTCAAAAGCTGAATGAGCTAGCATTACCACATAGCAGGTGATGTTAGTATCAAATGAGACTAGATGAATTTCCACTGCCTACAGACATTCTCCACACCAATGTGCAGCAGATTTTATTTCCTTTGTCTGTGGTATTTAAAATCTGAAGTTTGTACTTCATATTGTGTGCAGTCAGTGGGTTGAACAACCAGTAAAAGCTTCAAAGTGCTGTAGAAGTCATGGGAATAAAGACTTCAGCGACTGTATTTCCTTTAACTTAACAGTGACACTGGCTTACTACAGAAATCCATTAGTTCTGTGTTACGGCCTTCATTAAATAGCAGAGCCATAACTTGAAACTGTAGCACCATGTACTGTTCCCAAGCGGGTGCTCTCCTCAATCTGAAGAGCAAACAGAGAGAGCCCTGTCCCTTACTTGGGGCCCAGAAAAAGGTGTCTTTCTCTTACTTTTCTATTAAACTGTAGTAAGGCAATGTAATGAAGACTGGTCAGTATCTGCTGAATGTACCCCCAATACTTTGACCTAGAGTAGCTGTCCCCCTCATTTCACCCTAGCCATATCTCTGTTAAACAGTGGTCATGCAGCAGCTGTTAATTCTATTCCAGAGAGAGTAAATAAAACAAAAGAGCTCTACAGTGAAGTTCTGGACTTAGTTTCAAGCTTGAATGAGCTGTCCTGACTTCATGTTACCAGCCACATTCCAGCTAACTTGCATCACTTGTCAAGACATGATTAACTGACCTTTATTTCATGTATCTAGCCTTGCTCCAGAAAATGTGTATATCTTCTACAAGCCTGATCAACCCACCTTAGCTTTACATTTCTATCCCCTACTTCCATTTAAGTTGCCTCATTTCTTGTGGTCCTAGCCCAGTCTTGGTCACCACAGCTCTAGTCCTTTTCTGGAAAGCTCCTTCTTGTAGCAACTAAAACCCAATAAAAACTAATTCTGGGTTGGCCTACCGTTTCTAAAATAGCTGGAGTACTCTAAACACACTTTTGCTTCCTACGGTGTTGGTATTTGTCTCAGACTTGCTGCATAGTTCTGTTTCCTTCTACAAACGTCAGCTAGGCCATCTCACCTCAAATACAAATCTAGTCCCACTCTCAAATCTTTTAATTTCCCTGCAGTATAATTTGCCCTTAAATAATGGCATCTGATTTGAAAAGACATACTTTATGTCTACCAATATATTTTAGGTCAGTGGTCATCCCACATCCCTCCCCAACACAGCTGTACGAGGCCTTCTCCAGTCACACACATCATATCCACACAGGCTACATTCCATCACAATCATGAGGAATGTCTGCTACCAATTTTATTTTGTGCACTTTTGTTACAGGCTGCTTGGACTCCTGATACATTCAAGGTTCCAAAGGAATTGCGTTGCCACCCTGTTTGACCACAGCTTGCATACTGCTGCTGGTATGTGTCATCAACTGTGTATGAGTGCCTGAGCAACTGACAAGTGAACGTTAATCCTAAGAGTGCTTTTGTTTGTTTAAAACTTAGTAACCATGTTTTAGCTGTTTTTGGCCCCTGTACATTCCACAACCACTGAGACCCCATTACTTACTAGGAACTCACTCCTCTTACTTCCTGTTGATTAGTGTGCTAGAAAACAGAAGTGAGAGTAAAGGATCACATCTGCCATCTACTGGGGAGTCAGAATCTTTGTTTGAGAGCAACAGCCTTCTGCTGTTGGCCAGTAAAGTGCAGTAATTGTTACACAACTACAAGCGAATGCAGGTGAGTGCTTTTGCACATCCAGTATGTCTAACTAGAAAGAGACGTGCTCCTTGGCAGGCTTGCTTCTCCATATGTTCCCTTCTCTGTGCATGGAACGCACATCTACTACCTATTCCACACTTGTCATCCTGCAGCAGACTGGGGTCAAACCCTCCCCTTAGGATGGATGAGTTACCATCATGAACTCCTACAGCATCTGATCCTCTGATAAATTCTGGGTCACCCAGGATGTAGTCGGAGCTCCATTTATCTATGACATGGAGCCGATAATGTATCTATTTTAACTTCAAGATTAAAACAAAATCTTTTTTACAACCTCATGGTACATTGTGTACATTAAAATATAGCTGCCCCAACAGTAAGAATCCAAACCACCACCACTCAGCAGTCTGAGTTCCTAATCAATCTCATCTGAACAGTGTTACTTACAGCATTTTCGTACCTAAAAGGGTTTCAATTAAATTACAGCATTTTCTTACCTAAAAGGGCTTCAGGTAAACAAGTGCAAAAAGGGTATATACAACACTTTAAGTGGCTGCACACTTTAGCAGTACATCAGGAACAAAATGCTTTGAGGCAAAATACCATTTTTCAAGGTAACCAACATAAAACCAAATCAAATACAGAATTACAAGCATTAATTTAAGATATTGTACATTTTCAAAATTGTTGACTCAGTGTGATTAAAAACAGGAATGCATTTTATAATTTAAAAAGAACACAATTTTTCATGCTTCTAAGGTACTATGCTGGCCATATTTCTTCTGTCTCCCTGCAGATTTGTCACTCATACACTATCAGAGATGTCTAACATACATCAAATTACAATAATACAAACCGGATGAGAAAGATCATGTCTCTGTCTAGCGGCACTTCAGCAGCTGAAACTTGACTGCTTCTTTAACAGCAATGCCCTTCTGAGTAGCTACACAAATCAGTGTTTTTACAACTGGAGGTACAGCTAGGATGAGAAATGCGAAAAAGGTGCAAAAATATGTATTTTTAAGATGTAGCAAATATGCAAAATATAAAAAATGTGAAACAATGTGAAAAACTGAGCAAAACAATTATTGTATTGCAAAGTTGCAGCAAAATGTAATTGTAAAACATAAAAAAATGTACAAAAACTTATTTTTCTACTGTGGGTCTGTGAGAAAGGCAGAGTTCAAAGGTGTTTGCAGTGAATCTCTTAATCTCTTTCTGTTACACACACGCTCACACACACACACACACACACACACACACACACACACACACACACACACACACACACAAGTGTTTATTTGCTAAAACACCTCATATATCTAATTTTTAGAGCCATAAGAAACTATACATGAGATCGGCTAGTTCAGAGCACATGAACAGGAAATTTTAATATTTAAATTCACATTTGGGGATGTGTTTTTATCTGATGAAGTTCATCACAAACTTATGAATGAAAGTGCTAATCTATTAGAGGAGCAACCCTGGTGGAGTATCGGTGATTGTTGGTGTACTTTGTTTTGTTTTGGTTGTTGTCAGCACTATACATCCCTTTTGCAATCAGCTGCCTTTTGTCTCTTGGTTTCAGGATGAATTATGGCTTTTGATGGTGGATCCAACTCCCAGAATTTGTTCTTGAGAAAGATGGTAATTCTCCAGACTATGGTTTGCAGTCAATGGATGGGAGATTCACCACCATTAACATCCCCACTGGTATGGTGATGTTTTTCAATCAAATGCCGTAATTTTTTGTAGTGGATGTATTGTTATGAATGGTCCTGTAGGGGGAATAAGAAGCCCCTAACATTACATCACAAAATGGTGGCTCCAGTGGCATTATTGGGGACAACATGTGGCTGACTGCCACTTCATTTGAAGCAAGTAACATTGATGGCACGGATTTGTGGCTAAGGGAACCAAATCTTTTTGGTAACCCTGGAAGAAACTAGCAACAAAATATTTCAAACAGTGATTTTAAAGGCACATTGAAGCAGAAAACAGAGACACTAGGAAAGAAATTTATTAAGCTCAGGAATTTGTGGCGTGGCAATTTATTTTTTCTTGCCAGTATCAAACAAGAGACAATGCCAAAGAGATTGCAATTTCATAATTTCCCCAATGACACTGCACAAAGATTCTAACGTTTTACAGAAACTTATTGAATGCTTGCTTTGATTAATTAAATGCAATGAAACAGCATTGCAAAAGCTGACAAGTGAAATTAAAGAGCTTGATGCAAAAATTAAGAGAGATTTACTGTTTGAGAGCATGAAGAATAACTACAGTGCTGTCTCTGACAAAATGTCCATATATGTTAATATTATTAGGGTCCAGAAGGAAAAGAAATTAAATAGAAACAGCAATAACTATGCTAATAAGAAATTATTTCATCGACCAGGTACAATATCAGAAGATGCATCAGCAAACCCAGATGATGTTGTAGAACAGGGACAGGGCTATATAAATAACTTTAAAACTGAAGATTTTTTATCGGAACTGCCACTATGGAGATCAGAGCGGATAGCCAACCAGACTACAAACACATAAAAATACAACAAAAATTACAAAAGTTTTGTCCTTGGGAAGAAGGACACAAACAACAGGAGGAGGAGCACACACCAGGCAGTCATAAATGAAAACCAGGACCTTAATATCAGTGGCAACGCATTTCATATATACAGTTTTAGTGACTTTGTAATAAATAAATAATGAACATGAGGATGTTTTTTGAAAAGGGTTTTCTTTCATTCCACTAAGGAAGTTCAGCTACATAGACGCCACAATCAAATTAAAGTTGTGCTTGAGAAAAATCAGTCTTGATCTAATGGTAAGACCAGATATTGGTAAAACATTTCAAATATGTAGGTTACACAAGAAATTACTGCGGAACCACCTCTCCTCTTTACATTCAAATTTGACCAGTTTTGTAAGGATTTGCAGAAATTATGTTTGTTGTTTGGCTTTCGAGCAATCTAGTTCATATGTCTCGAATTTGACAAAAAGGGAGAGAGATGAGCCTTCAATGAATTAAATATCAACAAGGATATCCATGTGAAGAAACTGGACAAAAGGAGGCCACTGTAATTATGAATAGTTTGGATTGCACCTCCCATACATTTTCCTTCATTATGAATGGCAATGTTTATGATATTGCTTCACCAAATTAGGTCCATCAGTCATATAGGGCGATCAACTTGCAGTTATTGGACCTGTTACAATGGGGATACCTTTTCCCTCAAGAGTTTAACTTTTTAATGTGAAGAATCCATGAATTCCAATTATTTTTGGGATTCCTAAAATACATAAAGTCACAGTAAATACATAAAAATGTCATAGATCTCCCATGCAACTCTTTATTTTTGTAAAAGGCTCCACCATACAACCTTTAACAATTTTTATTAAATGGAAGTTAAAAACATTCATGGATAAACTTCCAGAAGTAATAAAACATTCCTGGGAATTCTTGGCCAAACTAAGTAATGTCCCTGTGGAATCCAGTGACGTTTTTGTAACAGGTGACATTAAAGACTTGTTTACTGTGACACACCAGAAATTACAGTTGGATTGTTTCAAAATGTTTGTGGCCACTCAAATGTAATTTTCAACATAGGAAATCAGTAATATGTGTTTATTTATGGAAATGGCTTTATAGAATAACTACTTTGTATTTGAATGAGAATATTTTAAACAACTGAGTAGTGTTGCCATGGAGGTAGCCTGTGCCCCAACATATGCTAAGCTAGTTTTGTGTTATTAGGAACACAATTTGTGTACAACAGTGAAAACTACTAGTTTTTAAGGCATCATCACAAATTTTTGGATGAGGTGTTTTTTCACTCAGAATGGCCTTTATGAGTCATTAGAAGACTTTTTATTTTATTTAAAGAACACTGCCACTTTCTTGGAATTCTCTTTCAAATGTGACCATCATTCTGATATATTTTTGGATGTGGAAGGAATTGATGGGATGTCTTGTAGAATTTATAGGAAACCTATGTATCCTGACCAGTTTGTACATTTCAAAAGCGCACACAATTATGGTCAGAAGCATGGCATTGTGAAAGGACAATTTATACAGGTTTCCAGGTTAGCATTAAGTGAGATCATCTGAGGGAGAGACAGATACTTATGGATATGTTTCTTGACAGCGACAATCCTACTACATTGTTGGAGGACATTCAAGAACATGTTATGAGGAACAGGGATGTCAAGTTTGCCACTATTTTGAGGTCATCTGGGAATGTTAAGGGCAAGGGCTTCTATATCCAAGGCATTGACATTACATTACTTCCATAAATCCCATAATTTTACAGCACATCATGAACAGGAATTGGGCTTTACTTTAGAAATTTTGGCCAGAGTTAGCCAAAAAGGAAACACATCTCAGTTTCATCTTAATGTCCAAAACCAGTACTGGCTCACAACTGGGATACAAATCCTTGGTGAAAAAGACAAACAGGGCCACAATTAAGTGTGTCTGTTGTCAGTCTTGTTGACATATTCATGAAGGGCCTAATGTTGTGGTTGAAATTTTTTCCAGTGGTATTGCAATGTCCTGATAAACTGAATTGAAATTGTTGCAATTTTGTTTATTCAGCAACATGCAACTCCTGACCTAGGTTTTATGTGGGTAAAACCCAGTATAATATGATGGCAGATAAAGGCTGTTGGGCCAATCTACTCTGACCATTTCCCTACTGACCAGCTAACTAATCTACAGATCTAAGTCAATCTAAAACCTAATTCTGATCCTCCTCATCACCAAGAAATGTGTTACAAGTAAAATTAAAATGTTTAACAAACTTTAAAACTGACTTCTACAATTAGTCCAACCAATACATTTATTAGTGTCAGTGACACAACAGGTAGCACACTCACCTTAGGTGCAGAAGGCAGTGGGTTCTATTCCCACGCCAGGTAGATGAACTGCTGACACTACAGTGTAGCATTAGGGAGATCCTATACACCTGAATGTGCCATACTTCGGATGAGATTTTAAACCAAGGTCTCATATGCTTCAGCTAGAGGTAACCCAGGTAAATGTAAAAGATCCCACAGTACCTACTGAAAAGAGTATGGGAAGTTTCCTGATACCCTGACCATATTCCCCTATTAGTTTAAATATAACTTTGAGTGTCTCCTGAAAAGATGCCACTGACCTAGTGGGAATAACCTGGCTAATAAAGGATAAACAACTATTACAGACTTCTTAGTACAATCACTCAATGTCTTAACCTCTCTAGTTCTGTGCTGCTTGTAAAACCCAGAAAATGTTATGTACTCACCATACTGATAGATCTGTGTTGTCTTCTTTTTATTCAGTTCAAACTTTGAGTTATCAGATCTGACCAGCTCTGACTTCAGTGTGTTTTGAAGCTGTGGATCCAGGGCTCTGACTTCTTCCCTAACCATAATCCCTCTCTTCCTCAAAATACCTCAGATCACGTTTGCCTACCTATCAAACAATTTTCATTATCTCAGCAAAGGAAATACCTGATAATCTACACCAGAACATGACTCAAAAAGGTTGCAACCAACCAAAGATAAAATGACACAAGATGAGAGTTTCTGGAAGGGGAAGGAAGGAGGGAGGGAGATTGAAATGCATGAAAAGAAGGCAGCACAGATCTATCCTTATGGTGAGTAAATAACTTTCATATCTAATGTTGTCTTTTTCATCTAATTCAACCTTTGGGACAGATTCCCTAGCAAAAAAATCCTTGGGAGGTACCAAGCAAGGATATTCCTGAGAATGGTGGAGCCAAAAGATGTACAGATTCTTGATTATACTTCTAGCTTGTCATAAGATATGAATGTGTTGCCTGTGGTCCCAAATTGCTTTAGCACATACTTTATCAATAGGAACTCTATGCATAAAGGCAGTAAAAGTAACAAAAGACCTTATTAAATTAGCTTTTGACTTCTTGGTTAAAGAAAGACTCAATTTTTCATAGCCAAAGGCTATACAATCTGATAGCCACCTTGACAGTGTGACTTTAGAAACACTCTGGCCTAACTTTGCTCTTGAGAAAGCTACAAACAGTTGGTCAGATCTCCTACAATCTTTAATTCTGTGAAAATAAAATCAAAGTTGTCTGTCAACATCTAATAAATGCAGAATATACTCTACTTTACTTGAAAATTTTGGAAAGAATACTGGTAAATTAATAGTTTGATTAAGGTTCATTTCAGATACCACTTTTGGAAAGAATGTGGGATTTGTTCTCAAAAAAAAATTATCCTTAAGAAAGCTCAAGTAAGGGGGTTAGAAGCAGCTGCTTGCAACTCAGAGATCCTCCTCGCCAAAGTGATGGCCACCAGGAAGATGGTCTTCCAAGAAAGATACTTCACATTTGCTGTTGCTGAAGGTTCAAAGGGCAGTTTTGTTAAAACTTGAAGCATGATAATTATGTTCCATGGGGTGACTGAATCCCTTATAGGAGGTCTCAATAAGAACATTCCCTTCAGAAAGGTCTATGAAATCTTGAGTGAATGTGTCCATTACAGAAATTGGAAATAGCTGCTAATTGTAGTCTGATTGCTGAAAGGCTACAATCTTTTTGAAAAAGATTTGACAAGAAGTCTAGAGTAGAAGGGATAGGAGCTAAAAATGATCTATCCCTTTTGTAATTGTCCAGGTTGAAAATCTCTTCCATTTGCTTAGGCAAACGTTCCTAGTACTTGATTTTTGTGAAACTGAAAAAATATGAACCACCTGAGCAGAAATCCTGGCATCTTTGGCCATTGTTAAAATACAGAACCATGTAGTTAGCTTCATTATCTTTGGGTCTGGGAGAGGCTGCCTGGATGGGTGAGTCAGATGATGTGGATAGGGGTGGACATATTAGTTGAGGCCAAAGGAAGGGGAATCAAACTTGCTGAGGAAAGTAGGGAGCAATGAGCATTGCCCTCACATTCTTGCTTTCTGAATAAACACGGTCATTGCAGGAAACAAGGGAAACACATATAGGAGACCCAGGAGCTGACTGTGTACTAGTCTGTCCCCCAGTGACTGTCTCTTTTGGGGAATTAGGGCAAAGTAACTGCTACACTTGTTTAGATATGAAGCAAAAAGATCACAGCATTTTAGTTGCCACAGATTGGAGACTTGATTTACCTTTGTTGATGGCTGGACCACTTACAGGGAAATAAGATGGACCTCCTCAATTTGTCCACTAATACACTGGAAGTCTCTGGTATATGTGTTGCTAAGAGAAAGTAATTGGAAGACATATCCCACAGTCACACTCTCATGGCCTCCTGGCACAAAGGATACTTGTTCCGCCTTCACTGTTGATATAAACCAGACTACTGCCATGTTGTCAATCTGGATGGAAATCACACCCCGGGGATGAGAGTCCTAGAAAGCCTGCAAAACGAGGAAAACTGCTCTCATCTCCAGAACACTGATGTGAAGACCAACCTCCATGTGTGACCATGAACCTTAGACCTTCTTTCCCTAGAAATGCCCTGACCCCCACCCCAAGAGGGAAACTTCTGTGGTTACTATGGCCATGGGGGGTTGTGGAGAAAAGGGTCAATCTTCCAGAAGAACTGCCGAGGTCAACCACCACCTGAATTGAGACTTGCAAACAGGCATCAGACAAATCTGAAAACTGGGAACTTTGTACAGAAAGGGTCCATTAAAGAACTCTTACACGGTATCTGGCTAGGTATCTCTTACTGTTGAAGGTATCGGCCCTAGCAGTCACAGAATAAGTCTCATGGGGGTGAGGGATATTGTAGAACTTGAAAGGCTGCCTGACAAAGATACAATCCTGGACTCTGGTATGTTGGTTATCTGATTGCTTTCATTCAACTGACAACCAATGAACTCTTATCTGTTGCACGGGTATCAATGGGCTCTTTGCTTGATTGAGTGTGATTCCCAATTCCTGAAAAAGATGGAGCAAGTGACTGTGATTCCCAATTCCTGAAAAAGATGGAACAAGAAGTCTCATTGTTGAACCAGAAGATCTTGGCTGGGGTGGTTAGGGGCCAGTCAGTTAAATATGAGAACACCCAGAACCCTACCGGTTTTAGGTAAGCTGCAATCATTACCATGCATTTGGTGAACACCCAGGGGGCTGTGGTGAGACCAAAGGGCAGCTCCCTAAATTGGAAGTGATTGGCTCCCAGCCAGAAACAGAAACAGAGAAATAGTCTGGACTGCCTCACCATTTTGATATGGTAGTAAGCACTATGGAGATCTACGGAGCACATGCAATCATCCTTCCTCAAAAGAGGTAGAATGCAAGGCAAGGTTCAAATTACAAATTCACCACCGTAGCAGGAACAGGTAAGCAAAAACTGAGGGTAATGCTACTCAATACTAGAAGTCTAAATCTCAAAATGCACTCAGTCGAGTCTCTCCTTAAAATGGAGAACATCGATATCTGTGTAGTGACTGAGACCTGGTTCAAGGCTCCAGAGAGCACCCCTGCACTACCAGGCTATAACTCATACCACACTTTTCGGCCATGTAACCTGGACCAAAACACCAAAGGCAGAGGTATGTCCATATTCATTAAGGATATCTACACCTACAGGCTAGTTGCTCAGCATAAAGCATCCGAGGTTATCCAAATGCAACTAACTCTGGGCAAAACTGGAATCCAAATTGTAGCTTGCTACAGTTCCTCCACCATGCCCTAGGATTCCCACTCCTCTTTTCTTGATGTACTGGAAAATATTAGGGTTCAACCAAACACCCTAATAATGGGAGACTTCAACTACCCCACCATTAACTGGGAAAACTACTCGTGTACCAACTCCTTAGTTCAACGCTTTCTGGAATTCATAAACTCCAATGTCCTGGATCAACTTATCCGCACGCCCACCAGGGGCAACAATATCCTAGACCTAGTAATTACCAACATGAGTGATTGGTGTTCCACACCTGAAGGCAACTCCTCGTTGGTCCGATCCAACCATAAGCTAATCACCCTTGATATCCACATCCCGCCCCCACCCCCAATAAGGAAACCATGGTAAAAAAAAAAACAACTTCATGCTTAAGACAGAAGTGGTGAACTTCATGACACCCATGCCGATGGACAATACAGTTACGACTGCTGAATCCTACACAAATGCACTCTATAAGCACTTACACGAGTGCATGGATCGTGCTATTCCAAACAGAACCAAGATGCTATCCTCCAAAAAAAGGAAGCCAATGTGGTGGTCCCCTGCCATAAACAAACTGTGCAACTGAAGGAATAAACTGTTGCAAAAGAGAGTAAAATCCCATGAGTGGAGGAGCTCCTTGGTCAGCCTAAGTAAGAAGCTGAGATCCCTTATAAGATCCTCCAAAGCTAGCTACAAAAACAAAATAGCCACTTATTCTAAGGACAACCACAAAGCATTCTATAGCTATATCAAGAATCTCGATGGCAACACCCAGATCTGCTCTGAGTTACAGCACAACGGCACGAAAATTACAGAACCAACTGATATTGCCAACATCCTGGCAGATAGGTTCAGTGCTAACTCTACCCCCCCACCCCCTAAAGGGCCCATATCTATACAGGAAGAATGGAGAGTCCCTGTAATCACAACTATGCAGGTAAAAGCTGCACTCTCTGAAGCCAAAAACACAGCATCCATGGGACCGGACAACATCCCAGGCTGCGTTTTACACGAACTTCAGAACAAACTGGCTCCCCACTTAAGCACCATGTTCAATAATAGCCTCACATCAGGCTCTGTGCCCACTGAATGGTGCACAGCAACAGTTATCCTACTCCACAAAGGGGGAGCCACCACTGATCCTGGGAACTATCGACCTATTAGCCTGATGAGCCTGGTCTGCAAGGCCATGGAATGTATCATCATGGAACTCATAAACAAAGACATTGGTAACCTCCAAACTCTGGATCCTACCCAGCTCGGGTTTGTGAAAGGCAGATCATGCCCCCTGAACCTGATCAACTTCTTTGAGGCAGTCACCAAAGCCGTAGATGAGGGTAAGATGGTTCACACAGCCTATCTTGACCTCGCCAAGGCTTTCAACACCACCCCCCCATACTGGAATTATAGCTAAACTCACTAAACTAGGTATAAATCCCTACGTCACAAGATGGGTTGCCAACTGGCTCACTGACAGAACCCACACTGTAAAAGTTGCAGACTCCAAATCTGACTTCAAAGCAGTGACATGTGGAGTACCACAGGGTTCCGTCCTGGGACCTCTCCTGTTTGGTATCTACTTCTCTGAAGTACAGGCTAACACAGAAGGCCTCTGGCTAACGAAGTTCACAGATGACTGTAAACTAGGAGCCATAGTCAAGTCCCCAAATGATGTGGACATCCTACAGAAGGGCCTCGCTGAGACAGATGCCTGGTGTCAGAGCCATGGCCTCAAGCTCAATGCCAAAAAGTGCAGTGTCATCCCCTTTGGTAAAAACTCTGTACCCATGAACTACCACATAGGCAGCAATCTACTTAACACTGAATGTGTGATAAGAGACCTTGGGACACAGGTGGACAGTAGTCTCCTTTGATAGTCAGAACGCCACAGTAGTCAGGAAGTCCTTCTACATGGCACACCTCATCATAAAAGTGTTCTCATCCAGGAAACAAAAGAGGTCATTCTTCCTCTCTACTCGACACTCATTAGACCCATTATAGAGTACAATGCCCCTTTTAGGATGTACCTCACAAGACATCTGCAGCAGCTGGAAAGTCCACAGAAGTACCTCACAAAGAGGATTACTGGCCTCAAAAAAACGCCCAACATGACCGCCTCAAAAAACTCCAGCTTTACTCTGTAGCATATCACCTACTCCAAGGTGATCTCTGTCTAACATATAAAGCTATGTCCAGCCCAGAGCTTTTGGACATGCTACACCTAAAGAAATCCCAATCCCTCTGAGCTACACGCTCTAGGAACCTAAACCTTGTCACCACAATAAACAGGACATGCTGGAGGGATAGATTCCTGTCCCAGAGACTTCCCATACTCTGGAACAGGCTACCCATCTATGTCAAGCAAAGTTCTTCATTAGTACTCTTCAAGAAAAATCTTGATGAATGGATGGAAAATAGGAAATGTACCCCGGGGATCACTTCTGTGTCTCTGCTCGACAGTGGCACAGGAAAATAGCTTTCTTGGGTGGCATAAGCTAGGGAACCTTGTTGGCTAGGCTTACTTAGGCCCTTGGGCCAATAGCCTAGTACCTACCTATGAACCTATGCACTGAATCATGACCATCCAGAACATCATCTGTTTTACAAACTGATTGAGATAACTGAGGTCCAGAATAGGTCTTAGGTCCCCTGTCTTTTTTCAAACCAAAAAGAACCTGGAATAGACTCTGGAGTCTAATTGATCTAAAGGATGTGTTGGATGACTGTTTTCCAACAGCTTTAAGACTTCTGCTGTTGTGGATGCCATCTGGTTAGATGGCACTGTGGGAGTCCTTCTTTTCTTAAGAGAAGGGGGAAACAAAGGGAATTAAGTGGCCTTTGGTGATGATCCTCACCAACCAAGTATCTAGTGTGATAGCCTGACAGGCTTGAGGGTGCAAGGATAAACACCCCCCCCCCGACTGCCTCCAGAGTGCAGCACTTGGGCTATCCTTCAGGAGCACTGGAAGATTTCAGAGTGCAGTACTTGGGCTATCCTACAGGAGCAGTGGAAGATTTCTCAAAAAAAAAAAAAAAACAGTAAAAAATCCTGGCTCTGCTTTCTGCCTCTGGCTCTAAGGTGTCCATTGAAATTGCTACCCCCTCTGCCTGGTTGAACCCTTGAGATTTCCTGAACTACATCTTCTTACCACCCCGCTTGTTACTGAAAGAGGTTCTCTGATAGGTGCAGAACTGGATTCCAAATGCAGAGGTGGCCTTACCATGCAGCTCACTCCTGTTGAGAGTTTCCTTAACCTTTGGTCTGAAAAGTGTGGAAACATCAAAAGGGACATTAAGGAAGGACATCTTGAGGCCTTCTGCAAAGTCACACGATGGTATCCAGGTATGTCGGCAGATGGCTATGCAGGTTCCTGCTTCTCTTACTGTGCCATCAGCTGTGCTATAAAGCAGAAACATGAATATGTTGGACACTGACTGTAAAGTAGACAACTGGGACTCTGCTGCTTTCTGGATGTCCGTCTGTAGGCTACCTCAGACAGACTTGGTGAATTCCTTACTCAAGTCCCTCTGGAAATGTGTCATGTGAGCCAGGTAGTTCACCTCAGAGTATTAAAGTTGCTGATGCATACATCCATTTCCGACATCAGTCAACACTCTTGATTTCCTGTTAGTAAGATGGACAGATGGACTTTCCGCACAGATTTTCTTGCTTCCTGCTGCCACAACCATGGCACCTACCATGGGAACCGTTTTCCAGTGTGTCTTTAGGTGTGACCAAGACTTTAGCTTGTCTCTTAGAAATTGGCTC
The DNA here is from genome assembly GCF_019279795.1 of Protopterus annectens. Taxonomy (NCBI): domain Eukaryota; kingdom Metazoa; phylum Chordata; order Ceratodontiformes; family Protopteridae; genus Protopterus; species Protopterus annectens. The sequence continues at coordinate 512,288,422 of NC_056747.1, read as the reverse complement.
TTCCATATCAGAAACCTTCCAGGCCCGCTGAGCTACCGGGACTATAAGTGCATCAGCAGGCAGTACCACAAAGGAGCTAGAAGAGTCGCCTCCAAATGCCTCAAGGAACACAGACTCCACAAGGCAGGGCATATAGGTGGACTAACCCCCTTACTGCTTCATCAATTCCAAAATGTCACCAAAAGTGACATCCTCTAGAGGGGAGCCATCCCCATAACTCAAGTCTGTGTCTTCAGTAACTGATTCCAGGAGAAATCTAAATGTCTCATCTTACATGTCTGTGTTCTGGGACCCTACCTCAATGGGACTTCTGAAGATGGATCAGAGCCAGACTTGAGCTCACATGGTAAGCAGTCCTGAGACAGAATGAAGTTGACTGTCCCTATCAACCTGGATATGCCAAGTCAAATGCAATGCCAAAAAGGGGTTGGGATGGAGCTGAGCATGGGAAAATATCTCTTCTCTTGGTTTAGAAAGAACCATTTTGAAAGCTTCAAAAGCCTAGATGGAGATCAGGGCCAAACAGACGTCCACACTATCAGGATGAGGTGCAAGAAGAGCCTTCCCCGACCTGACCTGACCCAGATCCAAAATTTACAATGGAGCTGAACTATCAGGTTTCAAGATACTGAGGGAAAGATACGGCCCTGAAAGTTTTGGTGTTGGATCCATGCCTCAAGCACTGGCACTGATGCTTCGGCTTTGAGACTCATCCCAAACAGAATGCATCAGAGTGGACAGAGCCAACATGGGTGCTTCCATGCGGCTGGGACTCATGTGCCTCATCAGACACCGGAACAGCAAATATCGAGGGAGGCATTGTTTGAACCATTCTCATGATGTCCTGTGTGGATGATGCCAGGAAATCACCTAGTTGAATTTGCATCTGAAGGAACCTCCACATCACCCCGTCAACATTTGCCTCAGTAAGGCTCCTCGATGATCAAACAGACCTGGAAGATGAAGCCACTTAAGGTGGTCTTGTTGAGTGCCTCTCCTACAAGAATGGTGAATGAAGCCGAGGACTCGCTGGCTCCAGTGAGAAACAAAGAGTCAGAGCCACTTGTCGAGAAATTTTTGGTGCTGGACCAAGTGGAAATGGAGACCGTTCCCTGGTCTTATCTGACATCTTTTCTAATGATTTATTTTTTTCCAGGGTCCGCTTCTAAATCTTGAAAGCTCATAATCTTGAAATTCAAAAAAACTGAGTCCAAAATCTTGAAAGTTCAAAATACTGAAAACTCAAAATACAGAATTTCATAATATTTAAAAAACAGAGTACACCAGTACACCAACAGTTACAAATAAGAAAACATATTACTCTTCTTCAATTATTAGCAGGGGGCAAGCCCCCTTGCACCCCCCCACACCCCCTGTTTAAATATATCAACTCCAAGAATGCACTCCACAGAAGAAAATGGCAAACATACCATTACGTGCTTCATAACTGCCTGTTGTAACCTTAGTCATGTTTCCTTTTAATTTGCTATACCACAACATAACTCATCTTAGTGTAGTAAAGTGCGATCTTGGAGTTGATATATTTAAGTAGCAGGGAGTGTGGGGGGTGCAGGGGGGCTTGCCCCCCCCTGGTAATAGCTGGAGTAAATTAATATGCTTTGTCTTTTATTTGTTTCTCTATGCACTTCAGGTGGTGTATAGTAAGTGTTAGTATCTTGTAGTTTTTTTCAATATTATGAAATTCAGTATTTTGAATTTTCAAGATTTTGGACTCAGTATTTTGAATTTCAAGATTATGAGCTTTCAAGATTTAGATGCGGACCCCTTTTTCCCTTAGGTTTCTTCATGTCTTTTTGCCTACATTTTTCCCTATTTTAGCTGAGACACAGAAGGGGTAGCAGTGGTAGTTGAAGTCTGAGTAGATACTCCTATCTGTAAAGGGATCAGACCTTTTAAAACTAGTTTGTCCCTGTGAGCCTGAAGAAACCTGGTACCAAAAGAGGAATATGCCTTGCATTCGATGTCAAGATGAGCTGCCCCCAGGCAACAGACACAAAGAAGGTGTGGGTCCTGCGGCGGGATCTTGTGGCAGCAGGCCGTATATTTTTTGAACCCTTGAACCATGTTTTCCATGGTAAAAGCAAGGTATCGACCAAACACAAGGCAGTCCTGTCAAAATACAAAAACACTATACACTAGCCATAAAACTCCAAGAAAGTATGTGTCAAAGACAGAGTATTTAAGTAAACAGATTTAGAAGGGGAAAATTATTATTAGAAAAGATTTATTCCTAAATATAGCTATATGCATATTTTTAAAGGATTTATATAGATATTAAGAGAGGTGAAAGAGGAAAGAAACTTACGAAAATGGTAGAGAGGAATAAATAATCACTAAGCTGCAAACTATTTGTCATAGCCCTTGAAAACATGTCCTTGTTGATCAGGCAGCAAATATGATCTGAGGTAGTCTGGGGAAGAGAGGGATTATGGGTAGGGGAAGAGTCACAGCCCTGGATCAACAGATTTAAAAGGTGCCAAGGTTAGATCTGCTCATTTCCAATAAGCTGAAGTTGAATCAGACTAAAAAAAGAAAACATCAGAGCCTAACATCATGCATCCGTACACTACTAATTTCTGCCACTCTAGCCTACAAACTCTTAAAAGAAAACCCCATCTTGGAACTCAAAAATGTGTTTTTTTCATTGTATCTTTGTTTTCTGAGCTATTTTAATGCATTAACATGACTGCAGGTGTTTCTTATAAAATGTTAATGTTTTTATTTTCACAAAATGGCTGACATAGGGTTACCACCTGTCCCTCTGAGAAAGACAGTCCAGTCCATCTATGGGCAGCTGTGTCCTGTGAAAAAAAAAAATGGCAACTGTCTTGAGATTTTAAAACAAAAAAAAAAAAAACATTTCCCAAGTTTTCTTTGATAGTTGCATAAAACGTTTATTTTTGCATCTGAAACACATAAATGTTAAATGAAACAGCATAGGCTCAAGTGCTACAAGAATAAGCTTTTATTTTTGTAAAACAGTGAAGTTCTGTCCTTTGTGTTCGCTGTGGATATGTTTTTTCCTGCAAAATATCACGCTTTTACAAAAAAAATGTCCCACTTTGGGCATTTGAAATGGTGGAAACCCTAGCGGTGACACAGGGCATGGCTAGGGTTACCACCTGTCCCACTTTGCAAGGGACAGTCCCTCTTTGGGCAGTTGTGTCCTGCAAAAAAATTGTAAAAATGGCAAATGTCCTGAGATTTTAAGGCAAAAGTATTTCCTATATTTTATGTAATAGTTTTCTAAAACAGGTATTCTGTGTCTGAAACACCTAAATGTTCTACGAAACAGAATAAGCAACTAAAATGCTACAAGAATAAGCTTTTATTTAGGCAAAAAAGTGAAGTTCTGTCCTTTGTAATGGCCGTGGGTATGTTTTCGCTTGCAAAATCTGATGTTTGTACCAAAAATGTCCCACTTTGAGCATTTGAAAAGGTGGCAACCCTAGGCATGGCAAATTAAAATGATCTTGTTTTAGTGCTTTTTTTTTCTCCTTCCCAGAATCCATTTTAAAGTCCCCTTAATATGAGTCATGCTAGACATAAAGTTATGTTGTCATTCTAGTCCAATGGGCTAGAAAAGCAACAGTTTGAACTGCAAACATCTTATCCACTTTCTGTGGGTAAGGGGCGCTTGCGTTTTATTTCTGAATTACCATCATATACAATTATCTCACAGCCTCCATTAAAATTCAGACCAATTTTTACAACTGTAACTAGAGAAAGAAGCTAAACTACAAGATTTTGTAAGGAATGTCACTTTGTAGCCTTTTGCTATGAGCACTAACAAACCCTCCCCCATAGTCTTCCTGAGGTGTCAAAGCTGCAATAGCTGTTAATCAACACTTCACATAACTAGTTCTGCTACTCACCAGATCAGTGTTTGCAGAAGTAGGAAGATTTTTTCTTATCCTGAATGCTGGAGAAATGTGCTATTCTTGTTCAAAATGATTTTACATAAACAGTACAAACATACAACTAGCTGTTCTCGAATTTGTGTTAGCAGATTTTTTTAACTTGAGGCTCACATGCCTTGGCAGTTCATATTTTCCCACTTCTGTTCCATTACTACCCATTGATTTGTTATACTGAAGCATGTTAATACTTAAACATAACCATAATCCTTGAGAAAGACAAATTAGTAGGTCTGTGTGTAAGATTAACACTACTTTCAATAAAACTGTTGCAGTCATAGAAATACAACTTACAAGTAGATTGCTATACACAACATGGTTGACATCTTTTTTGATGCCCAAAGTGGAATTTTTTTTTTTTATAGAAACTTGAGATGTGCAAGAAAAAACATGCCATTTAAATGACAGTTAAATATTTTCATCTTATTACCAACATAAAGACTCAGTGATATGCAAAGCTGGACAGTTACACTTTTTTATATGATATTAAGATGACTTAAGTGTAGTATAACAGCTTTCTGTGACATTTATGCAAAAAAAAAAAAAATATATATATATATATATATATATTCTTGTAAAATATCAAGACATTTGCCTTTTTCATGCCCCCCCACCACCACCAACTCCCAAGACGGAACTGCCCAAATCAGTACTGTAGTGAAGAAAATGATGTAGTGGTTAACCAGTCTACTAGGTGCACTTGTACTGTTTCTCTTCCTCTTTCCAATAAAGGTAGCGGAAAACAGTTCCACAGCACTCTGCGTTTTTATAGCAATATTGAACTCTGACATCAGCAGGACAAATTATTGCTTAGGCAAGATTACAGACAGTACCTGACAGAAAGAACTACATATTTCCCCGTGTCTATGCTATGTTGTGTAGGCACAGAAAAAAATCATTTGTCAAAATATATGAGAAGTTAAGCATAAAAAAGTGGCTGGGCTTTTTCTTCCTTTGATTCCAGGGCAAGGAAATGAAAGTTTCATGAATTATAGCAAGGTTTCTGATACTAAAACAATACCTGAACCACACTATAGGGAGAAAAGCTAAGGGTTGAGTTAAGCTGTAGAAAATGAGTAGTTTTCCTTAAATTAAACAGGGGCGGCTCATGCTATTGGACTGCAGGACTGCACCCCCCCCCCCCGCTGTAAAGAAAAGAAAACAAAATTAAAAGAAAAAAGAAAAGAAAAACGAAATTAAAAAAAACAAAAACAAAATAAAAAAAACCAAAACTGAGTCCCAGAACCAGCGCATGCATGTTCACGGCATTCCCAGAACTACACGCATGCGCACAGGAATCCGGACTGCTGGTGAACCAGTTCGGAATAGGAAGCCAGCATTCAGACAACAGAGATCCCAGAAGTCTATGCAATTGTAACTGCATAGACTGGAAGGGGATTGGACTGCAACATCTGCAAGCTAGGTAGTTTGCTCTCATGGGACTTTTTTGAAACAACTGTACTGAACTCTTTAGGGATTTTGAAGGTGCAGGCATTAACAAAGGGCTTTTTGAAACTTGAACTGGACTCCTTTTAATAAAGCTAAGACTGTGTGTGTGTGTGTGTGTGTGTGTGTGTGTGTGTGTGTGTGTGTGTGTGTGTGTGTGTGTGTGTGTGTGTGTAATGCCCCAGTTAAATATACCAGGTGGCTAGACTCAAACCCTGTACCTTGAGAAGCAGGTAGCAAGAGCTTGAATTTCCTACCCAGCAACTTGTGAAATTTTTGCCTCATATTTTTGTTCTGTTCTGTTCCTCATAAAATCTGTGGTTTTCTGGATTTTGAATTCACTAAATAATGACAGGCATTTGAATTTCTGACTTCATATTCTTCGAAAAGTACATGGTAACACAAAACCTTTTATTCTAGCAATTTTCTGTTTTTAAGATCAATATTTTAAATTTGTCCCTATTTATGGAGCTGTATTTCCCTCATTATTGGCTTTGTTCAAGTTTTTTTGTGCTAAGAGGTTGAGAGTTATGGTGAGAACTGAATTCACAGAATATGTTTGGGGGTTGTATTCCACCATTATTGGCTTTGTCTAGGTGTTTTGTGCTAAGAGGTTGAGAGTAATAGTGAGAAGTGAATTCACTAAATGATGGCCATTAAAGTTTCAATACCTGTCTTTCAAGAAACAGCTGATTTGGCATAGTGGTATGTTGCTCTGACTGTAGTGCACAGTGTCCTGGGCCAAGACTTGGCAGTGAAATGCATGGTGGTAACACCACATTTTATTCTAGCAACTTTCCAAGATTATACAAGCAATGTTTAAAATGTGCCCCTAGTTTTTGGGCTTTTGTACTCCCCCAATAAATTTTGGCTTTTTCCAGATTTCTTGTACTTCAAAGCTGAGAGATACAGTTGAGTGGATTTTACAAGGAGTTGAGAGCTTGAAGAGAAGTTTAGTGCTGCTTATACTAAGTCTGTTTGCATTGTTAATAGCACAACAGGTAGTGTACTTGCATTTGATGCATAAGGCTGAGGGTTCTACTACCACAGTATATAGATGCATTGCTAATACTGTACTGTGTTGTACTTTTAAAGGGGACAGATGCTGCAGTCCTGAGAATGTCTTCTTTGGAGGAGATACCTACTAACGATGAACCTGTTATCAGTTTGCCATCCATTCCCTACTGCAATATTACTAGCTTATCATTTTTTTAATGCAACTTAGGCAATTTATTCCTCAAGGGCAACAGGCACTTTATTTGTAGATGAAACAATGAAATATAAAGTTGTTTGCTAGCAGCAACCTCTTGATTAGTTACAGATCTCTTTAATGTGGAATTATTTAGATGACTTTTACTTCTGCAGAGATTGTGCATATTTACTGATAATGATGGATTGTAGTTTGAGTAGACGTTTGTGATGGAAATGTTCTGAATTGGTCAGTTTTGTCATTAATGGTGCATGCATTTTGTCTCATTGTTTAATGGAAAAATGTTCAAAACAATACATTTAAAGCGCCCTCTAACAAATGTACTGGATTATAAAAGGAATATAATTTAATACAATCAGGAAGGTGCATCAAAGAATACATGTATGTTTCCTGTGCAAGGGACCTATGATTTGAAAACAGCCCAAAGTTAATCTTTATCTGCCACTGGCCAGATGTATTTTCTTTGAATGTGGGTTTCAATGCTGTTTCAATGAATGTGAGTTTCAAGGGCAGAGAAGTTTTAATGATAAGTCTATTCTCATTGCAAGACTGCATTGCTTTGTTTAGCATAATATGTCTATTAGTGTCTGTGCTGTAAAATAAAACTTAAATGAAATCCAAATCATTGTAGAAGTAAATCAGTATGCACATTTCAGTGTTCATGGTAAACGGGGCAAAACAGCCAAGTAACGGGACAGTGGAATAGCTACAGGGGGGAGGCTCCATTCGACCATGATTTTGTGAGAGAGGGAAGTGCGGCAAACTCAGACAGCCCCAGCTGAACTATACCTCTCAACTGTCCAGATTTTTGCAGAATGAATAGATTTTTGCTTCTTATTTTTTAGTTTGTTCCTCGTAAAATTTGTGGTTTTCTGGCAAATTATTTAGGAATTATGCAGCCAAATAATGACAAACATTGAGTTTCAGACTTCATACCCTTCAGAAAAATTCATGCTAAAGCAAGACCTGTTATTCTGTCAACTAAGTTCATACAAGAGCAATTTTTAGTACTGTTTGTATGTTACCCAATATATTTGACCTTGTCCAGATTTCCTGCATTAAGAGGTTGAGAGGTACGTGCAAAGAAATCACTTTACAGAATTGGGTATATCCAAACCTCTCAACTCACCCTGATTTTAGCTCAAAGTGTTGCTCTCCCCCTAATAATCCCTCTGCAAAATGGCAAATTTGGAAAAAAACATGAAGGGTTTGCAATTAATAAATAGTTGTAATGATCAGAGTTGTAGATTACTTTTAATTTCAGAAATGCATGTAGATTCTCTTATTTTGTCAGCTGCTCAATTTAACAGTACTAATATTAAAAAAGTGTCCCTTCTTTGACAGGTTCCCAGCTGTATTGTGTGACTATTTTATATTTTTCCATCACATATTTGGTCTGTTTTTTATAAGATTGTGGTTTTCTGGCAAATTAGTGTCAAATCAGTAAAGACTGAAGTTAGAAAATAATGACAGGCATTTGAGTTTCAGATTTCATACCCTTCAGAAAATTCATAATAATGCAAGACCTACTATTATATTTCTAAGATTAGAAGAACAATATTTAAAAATTGTCCTTATTTTTGGGCCTTTGTCCCACTTCTGTTTATGGCTTTGTCCAGATTTCTTGCTCTGAGGCTGAGAGGTATGACAAATGTGTCCGGGCCATCACCGTCAGCCAGAGACATTTCAAATTGTGACATACTTGTTGCATCCCACTCCCCCCCATGTAGTGACTCTGGATGTGTCCATGCAAGGCAAGGAACAGTTATGCAGTGTACGTATGCAGATTATCCCCCCATCTAATGTAGACACAAGTACTACAGTGGCTTTTCATCTGTCCTTGATTTTGCAGAATGTTCAGGTTTTCTGTCATATTTTTATACTGCTGATTTATGCTCCTTCTTATTCAGAAAATGCATGTTGTTGCAGTGCTTGTTGCTCTGTGTTTAAGTAGCAATGTTTTAATGACCATCAGGTAAGATTGTCTGAGATTGTAAGATGCAAGTAAGCTTTAATAAGCATACTGTTAAAGAATTACCATACTGAAAGCCTTTTTGTTGCTGCCATGCAGAGAATATTTACATAACTAGATAGCGTATAAGCCTTACGTATTGAAATGCATATGACAGTATTTGTAATAAAGGACAGGATTACTGTATTTTCAGAAGCTCATTAGATTTGTTGGAGACTTGCAGTCATCTTTGCAGGCTTTACCCGTAAACTAAACAGAATGCCAGTCTATCATGTGTGGTCCATAACCTGTGCAGTACTCCTTTAAGCAATTTATCTTGAGATTGTTTCTTGTTTGCTGTTCATTTTTTACTTTGATCATGTTTTCCCCACGAAACAAGTAGATAGTTGTTGTCAGGAAGCAGGTCTTTTTTGGATAAGAAACATTTTTCCAAGTGGGGGCATCACAGAGATTGCTACTTTCAGCATGTTACTAGGTACTTTTATAAAGCTGAATATAAATTATAATTAGAACTGCAGTGCAAAAAGAAGTGGTTTGAGATGAGTGCTGCTTGTTTTTTTTATACTTGATTTTGACTGACATTCCAGTAAAGTATTTAAAAAGTAATTTATTTTTTCATGCCTCACACGCTTTTTGTTTCCAGTTAGATATTAAGTAAGCTGTTATGTAGCCAATGCAATGAAATATTTTTTTTCTTCTACAATTCATTTTGTCTTGATTGGGCTCTCATAATGATGGTTCGTGACCCAGGGCAGCGTATTTAATTAAAGTCCCAGTTTTTATGGTATTTGGCATGGACCCTCCCCTTTCTAGTTAGCCACACCCCTTCTCATTAGGCACACCCATTCAGCTATCTCCTGCAGCCTCCCTTTGATTTGAAGTCACCAGCCGCCCCTGCCTTTAAACATCTTAATCAACATCTAAGAGTGTTATAACACTGCATTAAAGAAAAATCCTTTTCCTTTCCATTCCACCTTACTTCTCCCCACCTTTCCACCTCTACCCTTTATCCCACTTGCTCCCCACCACGTAAATATACATTTTCAACTCACTGTTATGCTTAATTTTCAACATGTTCAAGTTATTCATATATTACTATATTTATAAGTGTTAAGAGTATTATACACCAAATTAACAACAAATTATGCTTTTTTAACTTTTTTTATACTATATATTTCTATGGATCGTGTCACTATAAGTTTGTAATGTCAATTCAGCATTATTGCTATTCATTTATGTATATGATTTGTGCAATATTAGTTTATGATTTTTTTACTCACAGCTAATTATATGTTCCCTCTGTTTCTTTGTGTGTATTACTGGGGACTTTTCCCTTGGGTACCTTCAAAAATAGGATTTGTCCAGCAGGGTTAACTCAGTTAAAAAAACATAATCACTCAGTCACTCAGTCAATCAACTAACCAATCAAGTAATTAATTAATTCATTAATTAATTAGTCATCCATGGGAACCATAATCTCTCAGTCCACACAGGTGTCCAGTGGCTGGGTAGTGGAGTGGGGGACAAGGTGCTCATTGCTAGAGCACCTAATGCTGAAATACTGACTTAAAAATCAAACTTGATGCTTTACTGAAAATAAAAGTAACCAAAATAAACAGGAGTTACTTAGATGTATTAAATAATACATTTATATTTTACTAGATTCATGACATAAAATATGTACAGAGATAACAAAAGACTCAAGTGCATCCACACTAGAAAGAAAATGAAAGAATGCATGCAAAAAATAAATGCCAGAAATCACTGAGGTATGGTGAGTTTACAACTCAAAATTACGTTGCTCTAAGGGGATTTTGCCTTGGGATCAGACAAGACAAAAAAAAAAACAAATGGCACTGACATTCACTTCAGATATTATGCCCTAAAAACACTTTAGACAAAATATCAGCATCCTGAGCCTGTATAAAATAAAGTTATTTGCACATGACTGCCTCAGTTTCTAAATGTTTGCTTGTAGATGGACCATAGCTAAATGAAAGACCCGGTGTTTTAATCCAAAAACAAAAAAAGATGCTAACTTGGGACAATAAAACTGTACGATTCCTGGTAAAAACAATTTATTCAGAACCAACTAAGTGCTTTCATCTCAAATAACAATGACACTTCATCAGATATCAGTAAAACATTAGAGTTCAGCTTAAACACACTAAAATGCACCAATTCAAAATCACATGGCACTAATCAAACCTTATGGCACAATTATCTTAAAGTACACAAGTCTTAAAAACATTTAATATGCAAAAATCTACACAAAAATGATAACATATAACTCTTTTATGTACAAATATATAAATATAGCGAAACCCTGCTTTACTCTCTAAAAAAACTTTTCCAACATCATGATAAATCATCTATCTACTTTGTGCTTTTAATTTTAAAATGCATCCAATAGATGTTGGTTCATTAAGCCATGGCCAACCCACTGTTTTCAAGAATAAATCCAGTATAGTTCTCTTTTTTTCCAAAATTAATGGGCAAGCTCTACCCCTAGGGTTTTGTTTTACTTTCTCAATTACAATCAATTTAAACTTGTGTCCTGGGTATTCCAGTATATGTCTGAACAAGGCATTGGTTGATCTCAGTTTGTTAATTTAATAAATATGCTCATATACCCTATTCTTCAATTTTCATTCATTTTTTCCAATATAAAAAGCCAAACAGCATTGGCACAAAGCCCCATATATAACACCCACTGTGTTACAGTTGAATTTACCTTTAATTTTAAGTTGATAACTACTGATGTCAAATCATTCACCTACAAGAATATATTGGCATAAACTGCAACTGCCACATTTACCCATATAACAGGATGTAGAATTATTATTATACAGGATGGAGCGTTCAACCAAATCTTTCAAATTACGACCCTTCCTAAACATTATAAAGGGCTCCACTATAAGCACTCCATGAAATGTTCAAACTTTACTAAGTTTACCTTTGGTATTATTGATCAGGTAGTGCTGGACCCCGGGGGGGGGGGGGGTGATTGGAAGAATGTATTACACAACAGGAAACTTTGCTAGCAGCTTAGGTTAGCTGCCATGTTACCCCCCAGGGCTAAATGACACTATTACTATTGCTTCAGCCTTAAAGACCAGGTCGAATAAACTATAATTTTAGGAAGTTTTAACTTATTTAAACTATTTGTACTTATTCTTTTAGCAGCACATATCTCTATTTTATTTGTGAGATTAGATATATTTTTTTCTTCAGTTAGACTTTGGGTATGTTTGTGAAATTTGTAATATTGCTTAAATTAATTTAATTGTTTTAATTATGATATGGCTGATTAATTAAGTTGTGTATTTAAGGAACCTGGGTACATGCATGTTCTTGTATTCTGATGAAGTCCCTGCTTGGTGGGGGACAAAAGCTCTCAATACTTTTTTGGTTTGCTTTTAATAAAGTGTCTTTTTATATCCATTGGGACTCTCCTTCAGTGCGTTTTTTTTCCCCTACACACTGCACCTTTTGGAGTTTGTTTTAACCATTTTGAATCTTTGATTTTTTTGGCCACCTTCACTGATTTACCACTTATTTTGTATTGAAAATGTATATTTTTCTCCACAGTGGGCAACATTAAGAGTGCTACTGTCACTTTCTGCATCACATATTTATTTTGTTGAGTTTGTTGTGCAGTATTTTTTATATTCTTGTGGATGTAATACACACTAATTTGCAGTTGACGTCATATGTTTCTTTACCTATAATTATATCAGTGAAAGAGTCCAAACAAGAACAGTCCCAAAAGAGAGCCCTGCAAGACTCAACTTGATATTTCATTCAGCTCAGGCAGATAAACTTGCTACTGTTACTGTCATCTGCTGTACTGACATTTATTTACCCCTCGGACTGTGTAACCACTCATATTTAGCTGAATGAACTTAGACAGCTTTGGTAGTAGAAAATTGCTTGTCTCAAGAATCATATTACAGCAATGTTGCTTGATCTAACCAGAAAGGTGAACAAATAGATAAGTACAGCTAAAACCAGTTCCAAATAAAGAAGTGCACTGGACTTCAAAGTATGTGGCTGCAGTAGCATATTTATTGCATGAGCTTTAGTCCAGTCACAGAATGCTGACTGAAACCTTTTTATTAAATAAAGAAAGAAATGCTCTAAAACATGGACCTGCCCTTCCTCAACAAGGACCCATGTTAAAGCCCATTTCAGAATTTCAATGATTTGAGATTCAGTAGGTTTTGGTAGATGTTGCCAGTGTTGACCAAAAGATTTGTCTAGATAATGTGGGCTTTGAGTTTTCTGAACTTTTGGTAAGCTGAAGTGAGTTCTCCAACACAAAAGGGAGATGTTATTTATAAATGTCTGAGACAGATTTCATAGCAAGAACCAGAAACAGACTTGGGGATTCAGTGAAAGCCACTACACCAAAGATCAGCACTTAGAAAAAAAATATATATATATACACATATATATATATATACATTATATATATATATATATATATATATATATATATATATATATATGTGTGTATATATATCAGACAAAAGGCGTCACTGAAACTTCCAGTTCTGGGCAATCCTCTAAAGAATTTCTACCCCATAGGCACCATAAGGCAACAGGTTGCCATGAAGGAAAGCAGGTGCTGCAGAACATGAAACAGAACAGAAAAACAACAGATTCTTAGCAGCAGGTAAGCACCTTATAGCCAGCCCATGTCTCTCCTCAATTCTTTACTTACTAATACACAAGAAATCCTACTTAGCAACATCCTCTATCTGTCTTTTTCATCCTAACCTTCATAAGAAGTACCTTATGGTTGTTTCATGCTTTATTGAAATCTGTCACTGTTGTTAAATGCATTGCTCTCAACCTTCCATCTCCAAAATGAGGAACATTACCTTTCATAATGTGGAACAAATGGGCAAAATGTGGAACACGGGCCATACCTCTCAAGTGTACCTCATTACAAGGAACGTACCTCATTTGGGGTCTGAAAATGTTCATGTTCCTCAAAGTTCCACATTGAAAGGGTCTGTCACACATTTAGTGTTAGGATTTTTTTAACTAATATTCATGGTAAATACAAATGAATCATATTAATTAATTAAAAGATTTTATAAAGAAAAGCAGCATATTTTAACCATTCTATAACCTTCCTGGTTGAAACTGTTAGTAAGCCATGAATATGTGTTCCACATTTTGCCTATTTGTTCCACATTATGAAGGCTAGTGTCCCTCATTTTGGAGATGGAAGGTTGAGAGCATTGCATTTAAGGTTGAGAGCTATGGGAACACCTACTAACAGCATACTAACAGCTTCAACTAGGAATGTCAGAGGATGAGGGTCCATATCTATACAGGATGAGTGCAGAGTCCCTGTAATCACAACTACGCAGGTAAAAGCTGCACTCTCTAAAGCCAAAAACACAGCATCCATGGGACCGGACAACATCCCAGGCTGCATTTTACACGAACCTCAGAACAAACTGGCTCCCCACTTAAGCACCATGTACAATAATAGCCTCGCATCAGGCTTTGTGCCCACTGAATGGCGCACAGCAACAGTTATCCCACTCCACAAAGGGGGAGCCATCACTGATCCCGGGAACTATTGACCTATTAGCCTGAAGAGCCTGGTCTGCAAGGCCATGGAATGTATCATCATGGAACTCATAAACAAAGACTTTGGTAACCTCCAAACTCTGGATCCCACCCAGTTCGGGTTTGTGAAAGGTAGATCATGCCTCCTGAACCTGATCGACTTCTTTGAGGCAGTCAACAAAGCCGTAGATGAGGGTAAGGTGGTTCACATAGCCTACCTTGACCTCGCCAAGGCTTTCAACACCATTCACCATTCTGGAATTATAGCTAACCTCACTAAACCAGGTATAAATCCTTACGTCACAAGATGGGTCGCCAACTGGCTTACTGACAGAAACACACTGTAAAAGTTGCAGACTCCAAATCTGACTTCAAAGCAGTGACAAGTGGAGCACCACAGAGTTCCGTCCTAGGACCTCTCCTGTTTGGTATCTACTTCTCTGAAGTACAGGCTAACACAGAATGCCTCTGGCTAATGAAGTTCGCAGATGACTGCAAACTAGGAGCCATAGTCAAGTCCCCAAATGATGTGGACATCTTAGAGAAGGGCCTCGCTGAGACAGATGCCTGGTGTCAGAGCCATGGCCTCAAGCTCAATGTCAAAAAGTGCAGTGTCATCCCCTTTGGTAAAAACTCTGTACCCATGAACTACCACATAGGCAGCAATCTACTTAACACCGAATGTAAGATAAGAGACCTTGGGGCACAGGTGGACAGTAGTCTCTCCTTTGATAGTCACACCACAACAGTAGTCAGGAAGTCCTTCTATGTGGCACACCTCATCATAAAAGGGTAGAGTACAATGCCCCTTTTGGAATGTACCTCACAAGACATCTGCAGCAGCTGGAACGGCCACAGAAGTACCTCACAAAGACGATTACTGGCCTCAAACAAATGCCCTACACTGACCGCCTCAAAAAACTCCAGCTTTACTCCGTAGCATATCGCCTACTCTGAGGTGATCTCTGCCTAACATATAAAGCTAAGTCAAACCCACAGCTGTTGGACATGCTACACCTAAAGAAATCCAAATCTCTCCGAGCTACATGCTCTAGGGACCTAAACCTTGTCACCACAATAAACAAGACATGCTGGAGGGATAGATTCATGTCCCAGAGACTTCCCATACTCTGGAATAGGCTACTAATCTATGTCAAGTAAAGTTCTTCATTAGCATTCTTCAAGAAAAATCTTGATGAGTGGATGGGAAATAGGAAATACACCCTGGGGATCAATTCTGTGTCTCTGCTCGACAGTGGCACAGGAAAATAACTTTCTTGGGTTGTGTAAGCCAGGGAACCTTGTTGGCTCAGCTTATGCAGGCCCTTGGGCCGATAGCCTAATACCTACCTATGAACCTATGGTTAAAATATGATACTTTATACTTACAAAATGTTCTTTTGATGAGTTAATATGATTCAGTACTATTTACCATTAATATCAGTTAAAGCAGATTCCTAACAGTGAATATGTGGCAGACCCTTTCAATTTGGAAATTTGAGGAACATGGACTTTTAAGACCCAAAATGAGGAATGTTCATCATAATGAGGTACACCTGAGAGGTATGGTTAAATGTGCTGCTTTTTTAGGTATCCTGTTCCCATCAGTAGCCATCCTTTTTGACAAAAATAGTTTTCCTTCCCCTGATCTGTCCATGAATAACTTCAAAATATGTCTTCTTGTTTTCTCCTAATGCATCTCTCCCCATCTTTTTTAATGATGCTGGCTGGCCACTTGGATTCTATTTAAACTGTTGAAATACAAGTAAAACCATAATGCATGGGCAAATTATTTCTTGATACAATCCACAGAGAGGAAGAACTTGATCAACTCTGAATCATGGATGATTCAGACAACTCATCACACTGAAAGGTACTCAAAGACTGAAGATGTAACAGCACACGGAAGCACCTCAACTAAGAGCTTGAATTATGGAATCAGAAACCACTGTATGTACTGAAGCAAACATACATAAATGAGAAGCCCTTACTAAAGATAGAGCATAAAATATAACTGTGTACTGGAGATACCTGTCCCCTACCAAGACAATAAAAAAACATGCTACAGTCTCTTAAAACCTTGACATGCTAGTGTGTCCTTCACATATATGTAGCCCATTCAGCAATCCTCCAGGAGTAAAATACGTAAGTAAAGAATGACTTTCCCCATTCTAAACATTTTGCAGCACAAACACTGCTGAAGTTGCACGAGTGTATGGTGTCCCTGTATCCTCCACTGTTCTTACAGAATCAGAAAACACTGGCTGTAAATCTCAACTTCCTTTTGAATGATGGAACTAGCTTGAAGAACTGAGCCTGCTCCACTAGTTCCTGTCAGACAGACTGGTACTGCATGGTAATACTGAGAATAGTTACTCTGACAGTAACAATGAGTATCCTTTAGTAAATGCTTTCCCTTAGCCTGGCAATTGTAATAATGGCATCTGGGACTTATGGAATTAGCATAAACATCACTTACACCTGCTCACTGCCTCCAAGTCAAATGTGGCTGTAGTATCTAAAAGACAGGAATCAGAAGAGTAAGCACTGCTCAATCAAAACACTTATAAAGAGGACCCAGAAATGTGAGAATGGCTTGCCACTTAGTGCATTACTAAATATGCCATTTCAGTCTTTTCCTATGGGAGAAATAAATAGTCTTTTTATATGTGGTCGATTTTAAAGATCCTTCATAGTGGAAAAGGGCTTTTCCCATATCTGAAGGTCATTAAAAATACCATGGGTGGCTTCCCTAAAAAGCAACTTAGATAGTATTAAAGATTAATTCAATTCCTTGGAGAATAAAGACAAAAGCTAGGCTAGCTGTAATGCAGATACTAATACAAACTGTATTTGCTGTTGCTGCTGCATCAGTGGCATATAAAAAAATATATATGCAGTATATTCCCAAACAGACAGACAGACAGACACACACACACAAATGCACACGCACGCACACAAATTCACACACACACTCACACACACACACACACACACACACACACACACACACACACACACACACACACACACACACACACACACACACACACACACACACACACACACACACACACACACACACACACACACACACACACACACACACACACACACACACACACACACACACACACACACACACACACACACACACACACACACACACACACACACACATTCAGATGATTCTGGAAATGCCCATGAGCAACTTCTCAGCTGTTTTTTTTTCTTAGTGAATCTGGACACAGGGTTACATTTCTAGTGCCTGAACCTCTGACGACATCTGGAAATGGTCAAGCAGAAAAGAGACAAAGGAAGCAAAGTTCCACTGTGGCTGTTCTATACGAACTACTGCAGTACCTGCCAATGGTGAAAGAATCCACACACTGAAGCCCTTTGGTCTTTAATTCTTGCAAAAAATTAGAGCATTGCATTACCTGTCTCTACATCATTCTGCAAATGAATACGAAAACAAAGCTGCAGGCCAGAAGCCAGATGTTTCCACACTTGGAATACTGTATTCCAAAGAAGAGGTATGAATACAGAATACCCCAGCATTTCATTTGTGTCTGGCCAAGATATTTATTTATTAAGATGCTTTGTTTGAGAAGTATAATCTGTCCATCCATGAAATATTTCATTACACAAATAGCATCACAAAAAATGGTTCTCCTGAGAAAAGTTAGTGGAAGCCGTACCCATTATATGTCAGTTTCACAACAAGGAGTTTTGACTCATTCACCTTAAAAAGAGAAAAGATAAATCTGAAGAAGCATGAGAAAAAAAAAATTGCAGAGTACTTTCGCTGAACGGAAGCACAGCTAGGGTAGGATGAAAGGGGTAGCCCCTTTGGTCACAAGGTGTCAAGTGGTGCAATCGGCAGGTGCTGACTAGGTGATAATGCAATACTGGCATCCAGAAATAAATACTGATACTGCATTTACATTCAGGGTTGAAACACTTAGGCACTCCATGTAGGATCGAATCCTGTACTGGCATTCAGATGTGAATGCTGATGCTGTATTTGTGGTCACAGCTTAAGCACATTAGCACTCCATATGTGGCATTTAGACTCTAACAAGTCACTTGTTACATATGTAGCAAGTGGTTTGCTATTTTATCAGACCTTTTTTTGTCCTCAACTTAGAGTTGAGGGGTGCTAAATCAGGGAGGTGCAAAAAGTACAGTTTTGTACCTACCATAAATGTAGATGTTCGAGGATCCACATTGCTGCAGTCCTTACTATTGGGTAGTCCGCTGTCCAGTCGGCCCGAATACCAGAGTATATGGCTGACGTCGGTCAGGGCGCATTAGACTGACGTCAGTACGTCAGGGTACTAATGCGCATGACCGACGCCATATCCTCAGTCTTTTCTTGCCCCAGATGTCAGAAGACCCTAAAAAGACAAGGCCCAAAATACCTGCACCAAAAATATGTACAATATATACAGAAATATATACAAAAATATCAACATATAACCTCACCTACACAACCACCCCTAAACACAGAGGGGAAGGAGGGAGGGTAAATTGGACTGCAGCAATGTGGATCCTCGAACATCTACATTTATGGTAGGTACAAAACTGTACTATGTTCTTCGTTCCACATTGCTGCAGTCCTTACTATTGGGTAGAATCCCAAAGCAGAGGTAAGGGAGGCTGGCAAATCATAAAGAAGCAGGAGCTGACAACATGCCTTGCAAAATAGCTGTGGCAAAACCAGCCCTAGACTTAGAGTAGAGAGGAAGGTGATAATGCTTAGAGAAAGTATGCACTGAGCTCCATGTAGCTGCCTCCAAAATATCCTTAGTTGCCACCCCCCTTAGAAATGCTGTTGAAGTGGCAGTAGCCCTAGTGGAATGAGGCCTAATCCCAGCTGGAATCTCCTTGCCATGATGGGAATAACAAAATGAAATGCAAAACCCAATCCACTTAGAAATAGTTTGCTTAGACACAGGCTTGCCCTGAGAACTCAAAGCAAAAGAAACAAACAACTGCTGAGACTGCCTGAAGTCCTTAGTCCTGCTTAAATAATAACGCAACTGCCTATGTACATCTAAAGTGTGCAAAATCTTTTCCCCTTTATTTTGGGGATCTGCATAGAAAGTGGGCAAATGAATAGTTTGGTTTAAAGCCACACTAGAAACCACCTTAGGCATAAAGGAAGGATTAGTACGTAATGATACCCTATCCTTATGGAAAATCAGAAAGGGCTCTACTGCCATAAGGGCCTGCAACTCAGAAACCCTTCTTGCAGAAGTAATAGCCAACAAAAAGCAGTCTTCCATGACAAATATTTCAAATCAGCAGTACCCGCAGGCTCAAAAGGTTGTAGAGTAAGTTTTTCCAACACAAAATTGAGATCCCAAGCAGGAGTAGGAGCTCTACGTGGGGGTCTTATATTCTTTGCCCCTCTGAGAAACTGCTTGAACAAAGGATGCGAAAACAATGGTGGGTCACAATCATAGTGAGCTGAAATTGCTGCAGCATGAATCTTAATGGAAGAGAAGGACAAACCTTTGTCCAATAACTCAGTAAGATATTGAAGAGCCACACTCAAATTAGGCTCAGAAATATCCAAATTCCTTGCTGCACTCCAAAATAAAAATCTCTTCCATTTTTCTGCGTACACTTTCCTTGTACTAGGTCTTCTAGCTTCCATAATCACATTTAAAACTTGTTGAGGAAGTTGAGACCGGCTGTCTCTCAAAACAGAATATGCCAGGCTGTTAGATGAAGAGAGCGAAGCTTGACATTGAGCAGGTGGCCTTCTCTCTGAGACAACAGGTGTGGAATCAAGGGTAAAGGCCATGGAGGCTTCCTTACTAGACTCCTCAGTAATGGGTACCAGTGCTGCCGAGGCCAATCTGGAGCTATTAAAATCATCCTTGGCTTGTCTTGTCTGACCTTTAGAAGCACCTTTGGAAGAAGAGGAAGAGGTGGAAACGCATACACATGAAGATTTTCCCAACTGAAAGAGAGAGCATCCACTTTCCAAGCTGTGTGATGTAACCTCTTTGTGCAAAACTTTGGCAGCTGGTGGTTTAGTGGAGAAGCGAACAGATCTATGTCTGGAGTTCCCCAGGACACTGTCAACCTTTGAAATACATGAAGATCCAGTTTCCACTCGTGGGGATCCATGATTTGTCTGCTTAACACATCTGCTAAGGAGTTCTGTGCTCCGGCAGAAACCTTGCCTGAAGAGTTAGTTGCAAGCTGAGCAGTCTCCCATAAAATCATTGCTTGCCTGCATAGAGGATAAGAATGTGTTCCCCCTTGTTTGTTGATGTACCACATGACAGTTGTGTTGTCTGTTAGAATCAACACCTGCCCTGGAAGAAGTAACTCCTTGAAAGCCATTAATGCAAACTGGACTGCTAACATCTCCTTCATGTTGATATGTAGATGCTGTAGTCTGGCAGGCCACTTGTCTTGTATCCACTTTCCATTTAGATGAGCTCCCCAAGCAATGTCCGAGGCATCTGTCGTTAAAATCTGACTCGCCTCTGGCCGGGTCACAGAGAGTCCCTTGTTTAGGTGACATTCCTGAGCCCACCACAAAAATTCTTCTTGAAGGCAGGGTATTATTTGAATGACAGTGTGCAAATCCTGGCAGTGCTGTGTCCATACATTTTGAGATACCATTGTAGCTTCCTCATATGCAGTTTGGCATTGGGAAGCACCAGAATACAAGATGCCATGAACCCTAATGCTTGAAGGACTGTCCTTGCAGTCAGCACGGACTGATGAGATAGTTGATGGAAGTAATGTGATAGACTCTTTTGTTTGTCCGGGGTTAAAAGGGCCATCTGGGCTGCTGTATTCAGTCTCACACCCAGAAAGCACATGTCTTGAGAGGGTACTAGACTGGACTTTATTTCCTTCACAGAATACCCTAGGCATCTTAGCACTGCTATAACATATTCCAGATGCTGTAGAAGGTCTTCCTTTTCTTGAGCCAGAATCAGGCAGTCGTCCAAGTAAGGATAGATTTGAATTCCTTGTAGCCTGAAGTAAGCTATCACTGGAGCCAGAACCTTTGTGAATACTCTGGGCAGTAGATAAGCCAAAGGGCAATGCAGAGAACTGATAATGAGAATTTCCAGCTCGAAACCGCAGATACTTCCTGCAACTTAGCCTTATAGGCACATGAAGATAAGCCTCCTTGAGATCTAAAGTTACCATCCAGTGATCTTTGCCCAGCAGAGGTAAAAGCTGTTGTAACGTCAACATCTTGAACTTTGGAATGTCCAGATAAGTGTTGAGGAGAGATAAATCCAAAATTGGTCTCCACGTGTTCCCCTTCTTTGGTACTAGGAACAGGCGAGAATAAAAACCTAGGCCCCTTTCTGATACAGGGACTGGCTGAATGGCCCCCATCTGGAGTAACTGAGAAATTTGCTTGTGAGCCTCTTTTCTTTGTGGAGGAGGAACGTCTGGCATGCCTTTGAAAGGGGCAATGTATGGAAATAAAACCTGTAACCGTGGTGAATGATATCCAACACCCATCTGTCTTGAGTAATTAAATCCCAATTTTCTTTGAAAAGAGACAGTCTTCCTCCCAAAGGAGCTGCCAGACGAGAATCTTCTGGCAGCTGAAAAGGCAGGTCATTGGGTCTGTTTACGAAAGGACTGACCCTGCCCTCACCAGAAGTCTGAGCAGGTGAACTCCCTGTTCTAGGCCTAAAAGAACCTTGAGCTCTGCCCCTACCACGTCTAGACCTACCCCTAGACTGGGAGTCATAAGCAGGATACGTCCACCCCTTAGCAGGCCAATTTCTACTAAACTTGGTGGCTGCACCTGCAAAAATCTTTAACAGTTTGCATAGACTTAGCTTTGTCCTCCATTTTCTTTAAAACTGCTTCCACAGGCGAACCAAACAACACATCAGACTGTAAAGGAGCATCCAAAATCCTTGTCTTAACATGCTCAGCTAAATTCTGATCCCTCAACCAGGCATGCCTGCGAAGAACAGAACTAGTAGCAGCCACCCTCGAGAGGCCTGTACAGCATCAAAACCACATTGCAAAGAATGCTTACCTACTTGTTCAGACACATGAACTAAATCCAGCAACTCTTTACACTCAATACCTTCCGCCAAAGCATCCACCTTAGATTTCAATTGTGAAAGGAGATAATTTTGATATTTTAGCATGTGAAACTGACAATTCAACGCCTCATGGCTAGAGTGGAAGAAGTATACACTTTCTTTCCCCACCTATCCAAAGCCCTTGCCTCTTTATCAGTGGGAACAGGATTTTTAACCACAGAGGCCTTAACACCTTTAGGCCCCTGAGAAACAGTTTCTGGATCCGCCCTAGGACTCTTAAACAAATACTTATGAGCTTGAGGCACCCTATAGTACCTATCAGGTTTAACAGGAGCAGGAGGCAAAGAGTCAGGGTTCAGGGAAGCCTCTGCAAAAACATCTTCCACCACATTCAACACAGGAGGTATAGCTAAGGGCCTATGTTGGGGTAAAAATAAGAATTCCCTAAGCCTTTTCCTGGAATCAGAGTAATCTTGGCCTTCCCATTTAAAGTGTTCTCTCATGGAATGCAGAGTCTCTGAAAATGAGAAATCCTCAGGAGGAGAAGCTGTAGGAGTGGAATCATCCACATCAGAATCAGAATAAGGTGGAAACTCCTGCAAATCTTCCGCAGAAGACTCTGAAGCCTCTGAATACTGTTCCAAACACTCAAACTCAGGTTCCACCCTAGGCCTCTTATCAGGAGGGGGCATAGAACCTCTAATCATAGTAATCAAATCTTCTGCCATTTTAAGCATATGTTTCTTAGGCACAGAACCTGAAGTGCTAGGAGAAGCCCCCACTGAAGCTAAACTTGGCCTACCTCTCAAAGAAGTTTTGGCAACAGAAGGAGAGGCTCTAACTACCTTGGGAAGAGAGGGAAGAACAGTTACCTGAGAAGCCCCCTCAGCCTGGCCTACCTCCTGAGAAGGCACATCCTGTAACAGTAAAGTCTCTGCCTGAGACTCCAAAGAAACTCCTGGCAATACCTCTGGCTCCACTGAGCCTTCTAAAGAACCGACGTCCGGGACTGCCGGTTCATCAACCCTAGGCTTCGCTGTTTTGTCCTTGCGCTTCTTGACGAAGCGGGCCGGAGCATCCGACGGCATTTTATAATTGCAACGCTTCCCAAACACTAACCTGGCACAGTCTAACCTCCTCTTAATAGTGCGTTTGTTAAACCTAGCACAAGAGCGGCATCCAACAACGTCGTGCTCAGGCCCTAAACAAGGTATACACAAGGTATGGTAATCCCTATGAGGTATCTGTTTCCCACAAGAAATACAGTTATTCACTTTTTCTGACATCCGGTTAAATACTGAGGCAAGAAAACCAAAATGTTCCCAACGGGTACTTAGCCAACTCTGATTCGGTCTGAAACTCCGGTTTCGGAAATATTTCAGAACGCCAACCTGCACTCGCAAAACTGCTTCTGCATCGGACCATGCGGCAAAAAAGACTGAGGATATGACGTCGGTCATGCGCATTAGTACCCTGACGTACTGACGTCAGTCTAATGCGCCCTGACCGACGTCAGCCATATACTCTGGTATTCGGGCCGACTGGACAGCGGACTACCCAATAGTAAGGACTGCAGCAATGTGGAACGAAGAACATCCTAGTTGTGGTTCTGATTATGCTTAGTAACAGTAGGCAAGTGATACACTGAAAAAGATACTGTCAGAAAGGACAGACATCATACAGATGGCAGTGATGTGTATCGATGTGCATATGTAGGGATGGGGGGGGGGGTTCATTGCTGGAGAAAAACATCATTATAGAAGATACCAATTGCAGGCCTGACAGTGCTATGGAAAACCCTACCTGGTAAAGTGTGGTCACACAGTTGACCTCACTGAGCATCCTATGCAGACAGAAAGCTTATCATAAGATGTGATGAACCTAACAGTAGGCCTGCAGGAGATGGCAGCTGAAGGACGGATCTTGCTCTTGACCAAAAAGCAAGACAGATGCCACTTGGGATGGCGCATTCAATACAGAGAACTCCACAGTGCCAGAATCATACCTGTTACCAAAACTGGGTAACTACATCTGCGACACAGCCATCATGAATACACTCTGAAGAAATACAGTCTGTTTCAGGTGTCAAAGATTAAGTTAACCCAGGATTATGCTGTCCAGAAGTAGTGCAGGGGTGCTTCCTCACTCTCGGGACTCTAATGGATTAGATGACTTAAGACCAGAAGACACTGAAACTGACCTTCCCTGCTCACTGGGGATGTGACAGCTGAGATGATAAGCACCCCAGCACCTACAATGGACTCTGTAGAGAGGCCGCACATGGGGGCCTTATGTATGGACTTGTGCTCTCATCTTAAAACGTTCAGGCTTGTAAAATAAAACAAAAAACACCTCAGAGGATCTCTAAAGTGCCTTATTGCCTGTGTTCCTCTTTCTTTTACTGGAACTTCATCAGAATAAAAAACTGTAATTTGGTAAGGCCATTCATATACCTCATTAAACTCAACATGTGACCCCCTCCAACAAATCACAATACATTTCAATAATCACATTAAACCCATCAGTTATATTAAGCTTCTAGAATCTAAATACTACGCATATATTTATACTATTTAAGCATGGCAATAAAGCAGTCTCTAAGGTGAATTGCCAAAACAATTCCCTCTTTTCAACTTGTCTTTTAAGGTCTCCCCTCTCAGAGCCATTTTCACTTTTCTCAATGACCATAAAAGAACATTTTTTTTTTAAATAAAGTTTATTTGGCAACCTGTGTGTGTCTTGTAACACATACTATGTACGAAGGATTATTAGAAAATTGAGAGAATGAATACACAAACACAATTATTCAATTAAACAGCAAAAAAATAAATAATGCTTTAGCAAAACACTGTATGAGATGTAAACACGTTGAGTGAAATGAAGTTCATAAATGGTTTTGCTGAATGACAGCTTTTTTTAATCTGATGAAGCTCCAGAAAATAATAGTAACAAAAATGCTAAACCTTTTAAATCATTTCCAAGGTGTTGTTTTGTTTTATTTTGAGACCGATTTGTATTAACAAGTGCAAGAATGCTTGTTATTTATATTTGGACCTTTCACGCATAAGCAAAACATATTTGGACAAGTAACCCTCCATGAAATCCTTTGTTCACTGTTCCTTTCATTAGCCTTCACACTCCATTTGGAGCAAGCAGCCATGGAGCAGATGATGTCAGACATTGACTGATACTGGTGGCAAATGGCAACATTAATGTATTTTCAGCTGTTCTCAACATCATTTACAAGTCTAAGTCAATATTGGTAATACCTGTGGTGATCCTTACCTCGGGAACAATCTGTCGCTTAGTAAGATCTGATGACTAAGGCCTACATTTTTCTTTAGCCATAAAATGAAGGTATTTTGCTGCAATGAATGCAATGAGAAGATCTGGTCAGTACTAGTGGTGGTAAACAAGTTGATGTTCAAAAACTAAGCACAGCAAATTTCACAACCCAACTGCGGAAACACCAGAGTGAGTTGAGAGGCCCTACCTTTTCCTGGTTCTGGTACTGACAGTTATGAGGCAGAATCTGCAAAGGAAAATAAATCCCTTTAGATGTGTGCAGTCTCAAAGCCCCCTCAGTTTACCAGCTGACATGTCTTGAACACCCTAAGGCTTGACTCAGTAATCTCCTTACCAACTCATGAATGGTGTTAATGCATCTACCACCTGTTCTGTAAAAAAAAAAAAAAAAAATCCTCATGTTACTCCCACACCACTCTAGTTCTGAGTTTGAATTGCATATTCTCAGTTTTCTTCTAATTGGCATCCGATCCAGAGGATCCTGCCCAATGACAATTAAGGCCCATTCATTCCTCCTAATAAGGCATGGGTATTCACGATTTACAACCACTGCAGCAAGAAGAAAAGTTATTTTACCACTGCCGTATCAAATGAGGTGTCAGATACAAAGTGGAAACATAGAGGTCAGGTGCTCAGCTTCCCACATGCACCTTAACCCATACCACAGCCTACTGCCACCTTACTTTTGTGTGTTTCAGTAATATAAAACTTTGCTTTTACAGTTCTCGGATCATCACTGACAGAAGCAGTAGAGACAATGCCATTTAAGTACATATATCACAGAAGGAAGCAATGCTTCTGTTTCGGAACTCACCTTGCCAGCATCTCAAGTAACAACAACATCATGGCTCTGTTGCTGACATATTTTAACAATGTGCTGTTGCTCCAAAACATACATAATCAAAACACAAACATCAAAACCACCAGGGTGCTTGGCTAGCCCAGCTTATGATAAAGTCTTGATGAAATTTAATGATGACATCATAGCACTGTTTTTCCTCCAGCTGTTACAGACCCGATAAATATGTTATACTTACATATAAGCCAATGACATAAGACCCTCTTCTATCCTCATCACAATATGTACATATTTGAATATGGTATCCATACCCTGACATCCACTCAAGGCCAGCTGTCTTACCAGCTTAATTTCGCAATAAATAGTATAATGTCTTGCTGATAACAAAAAAAGCAGTCTGGTTTCACATAATAAGTGATGTTCTACTGCCCCCCCACCCCCACCAAACAGTGCAGGGAGAACACTTACCCATTCTACACTGTGACTCCTGGTATTCTGCCAGCATTTTTTCCAGTTGTTTGTATCGGCCTGCCAGGTGTTGTTTGTTGTATTCTAGCTGAGGCTGCAGAGAAAGATTCTCTTCAGCCAATCTACGGTTTGAAGCCAGCAGCTTCTCACGCTCCGTCTGCATAGCCTGGAACTGTGAAAACAGGAAGAAGGTACTAAGATGGAAAAGTACTAAGTGAAGAAAATAAAACACAAGTGCAATAATATGAAATACCCATTCTGATAATTTGTGTGATGCATTAAACTTTGCATTATCGCAAAAGGATGCAACTTTTTTACAGTGGCATTTTTAAATCAAAAGTATAAGAGAAAGAGAAAAATATTTGGGCTTGCTGCACTGTGACTTAACAGATGCATTATCTCTCTCTCTCTATATATATATATATATATATATATATCTATATCTATATATATATATATATATATATATATATATATATATATATATACACACACATATATATATATATATATATATATATATATATATATATATATATAATACACATACATGTGTGTGTGTATATATATATATATATATATATATATATATATATATATATATATATACACAGATACATATCTATATATATATATATATATATATATATATATATATATCTAAATATATATATATATAAAAAAAAAATATATATATATATATATATATATATATATATATATATATATATATAAAAATATATATATATATATATATATATACACACCCATACACAGTGGATATAAAAAGTGTACACACCCCTGTTAAAATGTCATGTTTCTGTGATATAAAAAAATGAGACGACAATAAATCATTTCAAAACTTTTCTCACCTTTAATGTGACCTATAACCTGTAGAATTCAATTGAAAAACAAACAAATCTGTTATGGGAAAAATATAAAAAATAAAAAACATACAATAAGCCAGTTGTATATGTGTGCGCACTCTCAACCTAATACTTTGTTGAAGCACCTTTTGATTTAATTACAGCATTCAGTCTTCTTGGGTAGGTCTATTAGCATGGCACATCTTCACTTGGCAATATTTGCCCACTCTTCCTTGCAAAAGCGCTCCAAATCTGTCAAATTGCGAGGGCATCTCTTGTGCACAGCCCTCTTCAGGTTACCCCACAGATTTTCTACTGGATTTAGGTCTGGGCTCTGGCTGGGCCATTCCAAAACTTAAATTTTCTTCTGGTGAAGCCATTCTTTTGTTGATTTGGATGTATGCTTGGGGTCATTGTCGTGTTGAAAGGTGAAATTCCTCTTCATCTTCAGCTTTCTAGCAGATGCCTGAAGGTTTTGGGCCAAAAGTGACTGGTATTTGGAACTGTTCATAATTCCCACCACCTTGACTAAAGCCCCAGTTCCAGCCGAAGAAAAGCAACTCCAAAACATGATACTGCCACCACCATGCTTTACAGTGGGGATGGTATTCTTTTAGTGATGCAAAGTGTTGTTTTTGTGCCAAACATACCTTTTGGAATTATGGCCAAAATGTTCAACCTTAGTCTCCTCAGACTATAACACATTTTCCCACATGCTTTTGGAAGACCTGATGTATTGTTTTGCAAATTTTAGCTGGGCCTAGATGTTTTTCTGTGTAAGAAAAGGCTTCCGTCTTGCAACCCTACACCATAGTCCGGTCATATGGAGAATATGGGAGATTGTTGTCACATGTAGTACACAACCAGTACTTGCCAGAAATTCCTGCATCTCTTTCAGTGTTGCTGTAGGTCTCTTGCCAGCCTCCCTGACCAGTTTTCATCTTGTCTTTTCATCAATTTTGGAGGGACGTCCAGTTCTTTGTTAAGAAGGAACATGACAGAATGCTAAGATTTATGTCAGAATTTTACAACTCTGTAGGACACAGCTGCATACTTCTAAGGAACATGCCAGAACCCAAGAGTACGATAAGTATATTTAAGCAATAGACGTTGGTGTGGTATATAAAGATTTAGCCATGGTTGGTGTGGTTTAATCACGAGGGCGAAGCCCGAGTGATTAAATAAAGCCAACCATGGGTAAATCTTAATATACCACACCACAGAGTTGGTTATTGCTGTTATACAATGACATTATTAAAAAAAAAAATGTACTTTTCTTAAATAATGTCTTTGTATAACAGCACCGTGCTGTCCTTCCGCTTTTGGTAATATCCTGTTGCCTTTTTTGATGTATTGCACATGCATATGGGACTTGCATTCCCATGCATACCCAGTACATCAGTGATTTGGAAAGGAAGCAACGGAAAAAAGAAGGTCTTTGTCTGTTTTTGTTTTCTTTTTTTTTTTTTTAATTAAAAAAAAGTTTTGGATAGTTTAGGGGTAGGAGAGAGAGACAGAATGGAGGAAACACAAGGAAAATCAGTACGTGTCTTTAGTTTTGAATAAGGTACCTGCTTTTCCTAGTATTTGCTCCGTCCTGTCTCTCTGCTACATTCGGAGTCTGGACTACAGATACTTTTTTATTTTTATTAAAAAGAAATTACACTTACAGTATATAGCAATGGAAAAAAGTCCGGGCAACCGTACCGTTTTCCAGTGGTATATGCTAGGATTTACAACGGGCATGCTGATTGGGTTGACCAATCAGAATGCTCGTTTTGGAATATTAATAACCAGTCATTGTATAATCTCGAATAACACAGTTGTCACTGACTCAACCAGTACTTGAGAGCTCACTGCCATAATTCTCTTCCTGCCATCAATATGAGGGGTTGAACCACCCCAGCCCAGATTGAAAGGGAGATGGCCATTCTGTACAGGTGTGGTCACTAAGTGTCAATATGCAGCCTTCTTCCTACCCTTCTTAGAAAAAATGTTGTTTAGCACAATCAGAGGCAACACTGTGGCTATAACTGCAGCCCATATGTGATACATTTCAGTGGAAATCACTGAGTCAGTCAGTACAGTCAAAGATACATCACAGAACTAAGTAGTAGGCTGAGGACATACAGAAAGTCCCTCTGCTACATTAAATAATGGAGAAATATTTGCTCAAAGACCTACAGATCATAACAAAGGAAATAACATATCTGTAGGCATGCACAGCACACATTCTCCCTTTTTAAAGGGATACTCGTAACCAGATGTCAAATTAAAACACATAACATTACTAATTACATTAGCTTCATGACACAATATCCAAGTCATTTTCCTAGAGGCAAAGCACTAACAGGGCTTATTATGGATTAAATGGACTGATTTGAAATTATTTCACTGTTTTTGAGCATTTTTAGTAGTTATATTAACTTCCACTTTTGCTGTAACTACCAGAACGAATGACAGTGGACGTCAACTAATTTACTGTTCTTCAGATAGTTATGTTAAAACAGGAGACATTATACTGGCTTTTACAGTGCTTATGATACATAACATTAAGAAAACTATTTTAAGAACTATCCAATTCAAACCTGGTAACCAGGCAAGAGATACGTAATATTCGTCATCCAAATCTCTCTCAGGTGTTCAGTTCTTTCTCCAAACTACACTACATTTTCTGACCTGATTACTATATATTCTTGTCTGCAGTAAAATTAAAGCAATGTTAGTATGTAAGGTGACTGCAACCTGCTCAACCTTTACTGGGTGGGACTTCACAGAAGTATGTATATAAAGAAAATATAATTCTAAATGAAGCACATCACTGCTGCTGGCCTACAGGTAAGTTACTTGATATGACAAGCCAGTATCTGGCCAAGCAGCATCAGCCCAGTGTCATTTGTCAGGGCCATGAAAAGTATGAATTAACATCTTTATTCTCACCTCTTACTCCCCCATACCCATTCCCTTACCTAGAAATCAATCCACAAAATAAAAGAAAAAAAAATGCAACAGTACCACAAAAGGATACATTCCTCTCTTATTTGTATTTATGGTTGACGAAACAAGGTGCCTCTAGTTACTAATGCAGTTTTCTTGGCCAAAATACTTCATACTAACCTGCTGTTCAAGATCCAGTCATATGTAAGCAACAGAATAGGTGATTCATGAATGCCTGAGGTCTTGAGTGATCAGATCAACAATGGCCGACTTGTATGCTTATTAGGTATTTCCGGCATGGCAGTTTGTCAAAAGTATCTATGAAAATGCTCTTGTATTAAAGTACACTTGACTGAGAGACAATATGAAGATATAATTTCTATACTATTAAGTGATATCTCAGAATCATAGCTGGAGACAATACTGAATTACTACTGTCAGCTGTTTATAGTAAATACCACATCTCAATATTTGAGGGCACTCTGGTAACCCCTTAATTTTCTGGTTGCTGTTGGAGGTGGTATCACATGGTGGAAGGGTAGCAAACAAAAAGCACAGAAGAAGTGGTTCAGAGTTTAAAGATTAACATTTTTCATTTACCCAAGTTTATACACCTGTCAAACCAGTTTTGAAGCACCAGACTTCATGTCCTTCTTTAATGGGGCACTGGAAACATTCCTGTAGAAGGCCTTTGGTAAATGATTAACATGTTTTCTAATTACTGAAGGGGAAATGCAGTTCTATTACAACTGCCTAAAATACAGCAGTAAAGCAGTGCCAGCTTACTTTGGCAAGCTAAGAACTGGTATCACTAGTACATCAGACAAAGTTGCTGGATTAAGCAGTACCTAGAGATCCTTCACAGCAAGTCTGAAAAGCTACATTCTTTTCTTTTTGGTTTGTTTGCTTCTTTGTACATTTACTGATTTATTTTAGATTTACTTTTATGTAGTGACTCAGGGCTGAAATGGAAGAAAAATATGACTGTTGCATGCATAATAAAATAACTTGGCTAACAAAACTAGAGAAGAGAGTGCACCTACAGAACCAGAAACTAAATAAAAGTCTACTGTACCAGGTAACAACCCAGGAGCACTCCATTACATTTTAAACAAAATTCAGGCATCAATAACCAAGATTTAGCATAATTAGATAGAATACATTTGCATTTCTAACTGCAGATTCCTCTTAGTTTTGACATGGAAAGAATAAGCAGATTACCAACCAGTTGAAAAGACATAATGACTAGTGGCTTTTCCACCAATTTTATCTTTGTAAAGGATAGAAAAATCTGGCTGTCCTTACTAAAGATGGACATTCAGTTGTTGTAGTACCTCAGGTGTCAGCTAACATCCACATTATACATCAGCAGTTCCACTGTTAGAATGCACATAAATTTAGTTTTTTTTTTTACCAAGGAGACATCCGAGCAATCACATACATTATCCAGTGCCAAACATGGGTCATGTATGTAACAGGGCACTAGTCAGAGAGATAAACTTATCTTAGAGAAATTCTACCCATTTAAGTGCCATGAAGGGCATGTATGTAAGGTGGAAGCCCATGCTTAAGACACACCCATTGTCAATTTATTTGACTTAATCGTCTGCATTTTGTTGTGTATTTTTTTTTTTAATATAAACATTAATCAAATAACTCGATAAAAGTATGTTTTGGAAGAGATGGAGGGTGAGAGGAAGAAAAACAGCAATTATGTTAGGTAAGTCAGTATAATGCTGTATCTTTCAGACTTGCACTCCGACTGAAGGAAAGACGGGGCGTGTCTCCGAGGTATTAGGGCAGCTCATCAAACTTTTTCTTTCACTCCACTCCTGCTGCTCTGCTCCAGTGCTGCACACATCATGGACAGACCTGCCTCTACCATCTAGTTCTTGTTTACATCAAACAATTATATTCCAAGAACAGGCCACAGGGAGTGCCAAATAAACTATCATAAGAAGTATCATTGGGGAAGGAGGTATAGAAACATTGTCCTACAGAGGGAAGCTTATGGTTTGCAGAGGCATCATTATGAAGAACAAGTCACATAACATGCAGATTTTAATCTGGTCTGTCTGCAGAACTGACAGGTCTGATCTGGCTCCAGGACATATATGTCAAAGTCCAAAACAGGCCACTGGATTTACTGTGTGGAGGACATTAAAATGGCCAGTCTTTCAAGAATAGCAGATCCACAGGAGACTCATGATTCTGAATCCAAGCCAGGTTATAGTGTTTGGCAAAGATGCAGAGGTTACTCAGTGTTTTTATCGAAAGAATAAACAGATTATCAACCATTTGAAAAGATGTAATGATTAGTGACTTTTCTACAAATTTTCCATTGCAAAGGACAGAAGAATCTGTCCATCCTTCCTAAAGGCGGACATTCAGTTGTTATAGCACCTCAGTTGTTAGCTAACATCCACATTATACATCATCAGCTCCACAGCATTAAAGTAATCAAGCTGTATGCTTTCAGTTCAACCAGAAGTGCTGGCCACCTTTGCAATGAATGATAGGCTGGTACAAGACAGTAATTTTGTTTCTGTTAAAGACTGTCAATCAAATACATACTGATAGTGCCTGAAGCTTTGATATCCTTTTGGCTGAGAAACTACCACTAAGAATAAGGTCTTCCATGCCAACAATTTAAGCTCCACCGAATAAGCGGGTCTGAAGAGAGGAAGAGTCGTTTTTTCCACCATAACATTCATATTCCAAGGAAGTGAAAGGTCTCTGACATGAAGGTGCAATAAGAAGGTACCACTGACAAAAGTCTTAAAATGCCTTGAAGCCACCAGGGACTTGTGATCTGATCCACTCAGTCATGAAAAAAATGAATATAAAAGACAGCTGTACTTTGCCCATACAGCTCATCAATGGAGGATCTCTCCTTACAGCCACCAGCATGCAGAGTTGCACACCCACATCCCAGATACTTGTATAAACTAACTTGGAATCTGCTGCATCTTGGATTAGGTGAAATATTCAGAGAGACCTTAACCTTGGAGTTAGTTTATACTGACCTATATCTGCAGTTTCAGTTCTACATTCTTAAGGATGTAAGTATAGCTCTCTGTATTTCTACAAACATCTGGCATGGGCACAGCCCCTTGTATTTGTCACCATTATTCTTTTAAGTAGAATGTTTCCATGAGGTTTTAAGAATCTACTGGATCCCATTGCAATTAATAGTAAAAAGGGTACTTTTCCATTGGGCTAAGTCTGCAGAGGGTAGATGATTCTGACTCAGCTGGTGAGACGACAGCAACTTCAACACTGGAATGGTGACTGAATTTCTGCAGCAGGAGGAAAACATGATTATCTGGACCAAAAGCAGGCTCTCTCTCTGCTTCCAGTGTGTACCAGCTTAGTATCAATGGTAAAGCTGGGAAGTACACTAACAAGTTGCAAAGGCAGTCCTTGATGGGTATGACACACCTATAATCTCTTGTGTTTTTTATGTGGTGTAAGAAACAAAGTCATCCCAAACTGGATAACCCTGTTTTCTGATATAGATCCTGACAATTCTAGTGCTGAGAGACCTCTAATGAGGTAGCATAATCCAATGACTTGAGCTGGTCTGTCAGGTAACTGAGTTTGCATAAGCTGTGAATTTATGTCAGTGAGGAGACATGCTGACTGCCTTAGTCCCATACACACATCAGTTCCCTGTAGAAGTGGGAGTGGATATACCCTTTTGCTTGTTAATGTGCTGTAACACTGCCCATATGTAGCAAGATATGAAACAAAGTGCTATAAGGACAGAAACACTGTCCAGTGTCCCTTTTCAAGACATATACGTGCAACAAGTCTTATTTTTTGCAGACAAAGACCATAAACTTAGTGGTGTAAGTAGTGAGCACCGCAGATTATTAGGAAGAATCTGTACTGATCTTGGCCGCAGGAATTAGTTAGAGTTAAGGATGACAGAGTAAAAGGTGGGTCGGAACTGTCTACCAGTTAACAGCACTGTATCAGGATTTAGACAACATGAAGGACTCCCTTCTATTCTGAACAGTAAGAACCTTCAAAACTTCCTGCTGATCTTAACACGGAGGCAATTATGCTGGAAGTGCACATTTTGTCCAGACTCCTTGAATCTTTGAATGGAGAGAAGCAGGATGAGGCGGGGCATGAACATACTACACTTTACTTGACTAATGACTTGCTGAGGCCACTACGATCCAGAGGAGGCATCATGCTTCCTGCTTTCCTTTGTATTCCTTCATAGCAGGTTGCAGGACTCTCAGGAAGACATAATAGACTGGGAGCAGAACAAAAGTCAAATTGTGACCCAGAGTTATGACTCACCTTACCCACCATCTGGGACAAAATTCCACTAAGTGGAGTGAGAATCTATATTGACCTACTCCCTCTCTAGGTGAGACAAGGGCAGAAGTCAGGATTCGTATTCATTTACAGGATGCCTCAAGAAATGTCAGCCATAAACATAGTTTTAATGCCCTTACTGAAAGGCATCAAGCACAGTTAGAAGTGGTAGCACTTAACCATTTCATATTATGCTGCAGTTTGTTGATTTTGTTATATCATATTTCAGCTGCACTAAATCAAGCTTAACGGAGAGACCATTGTTACATTATCACTGACGAGCTTCTTTTCTTTAAAGTCATGCATATATGTACGTTCAGAAAAACTGTACAAGCTGCAGTGAAAGTACGACATATGGGTACGGTAAATAAAGAGCCACCAGAGCTAAGGTGGATAATATAAATGTGCTTCTCTAAATGTAGTGCCTTGGGCTCTCTGTCTATTGGATGAGTCCTCTGGGCCTGAGGCAGAGATATACATTTCAGTGCTGCCGCTGCTGTAGTCCGGTTATGTTGTGGATTCTATGTCTATAAAGCACATTACCTGGAAAGGCAAAAATTCCTGTTATCTTCTGGCATATTAAAGCTACTAGATCCAGATGGCACCAGTTCTGCACAAAAATACAATTAAAAGTGGTTTCACCCAGGAGTTCTGATCTGGAGTGGAGAAGGCTCATTGGAGACATGACTGAGTGGAGTGGAAAAGCACATTCTTGTGGCCAGTTGTTTATTCACAGTAGATGGAATTTTGTTGTTGGATGAATGTTGCTAAGAAATGTGCATTGCGCTGTACTTAGAAAAGCTGAATGGCTACCTGTCCAACAAAGACCACAATTACTGGTACCCTAATGTTCAAACTTCAAATCTAAACTCCTTAGACTTATCTTGCAGGTCAATTCTCAATTACAGACAGGATATACAATCGCTCATACTACTCTCTCAAAAAAAAGTGAGTGATCATAGCTTCTCTGCCGTGGGCCCCAAAATTTGGCAGTCTATTCCACCTAACATAAGCGATACCAATACTCTTTCTGAATTAAGGAAAAATTACAAAGACCACTTCTTTCAACAAGCTGAATGCCATTGTTTCTCTGATATTACTTGACTTATAAGTTATGAGAAAACAATAGACAGGCAAGTTTTGACTCTCAGTAGTTTTATTTCAGTTCTATGAAAATTTGTTTTTTTCTTATGGCACTTCCCATTCTATGATTTCTTGCCTATATTAGCATAAAACATAAATCGTCATATTATACACTTACTGTTTTGGACTTCTGAGTATATACACATTGGCTTGCACAAGCAAATAATTCACTATTTAGCTGAAAGTGGCAGTGAGGCATTATCATAGCTTAAAGGATAACCCACCCTGCTGTCATACCTATCAAGTGCACCCTAATTTTGATTCCTATTTTTTGCTCTGTCCCTTGGAAATTTTGATTTTTCTGGGAAATCCCTGAGGATTACAGTTATTAAATAATGCTAGTCATTAGAATTTCATGCTTTTTATTGTTTAGAAAAGGGACACTTCTGTAAAATATGTTGTTCCATTAACTTACTTAGTGAATTAGAGTAATATTTACAATGTGTCCCTTTGGCTTTTGTTCTCCTACTCATTATTTTTATCTTTTTCCAGAATTACTGAGCAAAGAAGCAAAGATATATGCCTGCCGTCCTTTTTACTTTAAGAATTTTTTCCCCTACGATATCAGTTTTTGCTAGTAAAATCTAACATAAAACTGTTCACCCCCCCTTCCTAGCCTCGGTTTCCATTATTTACAGCAACTAACAACCAGCATCTCAATCCTTTATTTGTTTGTTTGTTATTTGCAACTCAACTCTTGCAATATTTTGCAGTGAATTTGTTTTAGCCAGCAAGACATACTTGGGTGTCTAACCTACAAAAGAAAGTACTGGGCATTACAAGTCTGCCAAACTATCTATGTCTGAACAGGACAGTAAAGTGAATGACAGACAACTTCACATCTCAGCAAGAGATTTGGGGGGGGGGTGGAGGAAGGCAGCTGGATATACAGCTGGAAGGCATAACAACCAGCAATATAGATACTTTTGGAAAAAAACTGTAATTTACTTATACTTTAAGCAAATCAAAGTCAGTCTGTAAACAGGAAACACTGCACTCCCAGTGTGACAATATGCAGAGACATTGAAGAGCTCTGATTCATAGTAACGGGATTATGATCGGCTCGCCGATCATAAACCACTTACTATGTGTTCCAGACATGGATGCCAAGAAAGTCACCTTGAAAGCAAAGCTTGAGAGGTGACTCTTGGCATCCACATCGAGAACACAAAATGTAGGGTTAGGATCAGTGAGATGATCATAATTCTTTCTAGTGCATAGAGCTTCATTACCTCCATGTACTGTTAGTTACAAGGAAAAAATCTCAAAGTGTTTTGCCAGCTTTAAAAGCTGTAAACACTTAACGGATGTTGTCAGAAAGGCAGTGTAATACTGTGCATCATGTTTACACTTACCTTTCACACCTCTCCACTGCCCATATTTCAGCAGAACGTCCAAATTACTATTTCATATTTTTGGCTTGTTCCAATAAAAACTGTGGTTTACACACAAACCACTGAGGTTTGAAGTCACTAAATAACGACATGTATTGGACTTTCATGCATTGGAATTTCACAGTTCGTGTCCTTCAGAAAATACATGCGAACATAAATCCTGTTAACTAAGGAACGTAGGGGCAAATTACTGGAAAAGACAGCAGGCAGAAACAATTTTTTATTCCACTGTTGTCACCTGCTAGTCAGTACAGGCAGATTTTATTGACTAGCATGGGACCTGACCTTAACAATTTTCACAAGGGGTACTTAACATTTGTTAAGGTCAGGTCACATGCCACACTAGTGCTTAACTGGTTTGTCTTTTTCTAAATATCAGAGCATGATCAACATAGTCCACGCACTACAATACCATTCTAAATGGAGTTACAGACAATGCATGTGAAATTATGCAGTCCAGTCCGTATCATACTATGCAAGAGGATAAGGTTTATTTCACCGTTATTTTTTAGCGAAGACTATTCAGTTAACCACCCCAGAGAATGAGCAAACTCTGAAAGTTTTTTTATGTTGCAGGTAACACATGAAATCCACATGAGGGGACAGCTCCTGCACCCCTAATTAATATGACTAAAACTGAGATCACAGAGCCTTGAGGGTAAGTTACAAAAATATTCAGATTGCCCGTTCACTGAGGTTGTTTCAATAGAATGATCTTCACCGAAAAACAAATTGATGGAACAAACAAATGCATATGGAGACACAAAATGGATTATGGGAACAAGGACTTACTTTAAAAAATCACATTCCTGTGGCAAACTCATTAGGACATTTTCGGGTATAATAAGTTATGAAATAATACTAACCATGTATAGTGATATAGTGATGCTTTTTATTTAAATGGTTCTGAACTGTTCTGGAAGTATAAGAATGACTTTGGCTTTGGATATACAGCATAAGGGTTATTAGAAGAAATAAATGATTTTGTTTTCTGTTTGATGCCGCTGTGAAGCACTACGCTTTATTTTAAAGCTGTTTATGCCATGGATGGAAAATATTAAACTCCAGCCTTCCTATGAGTTCATGGAGTGCAGTTTTTTTGTATTACCTGCAATTGGCAGGGTAAACCTATACAGCTAAGGCTACTGCAGCAGTGATTAATATAAGGAGCATATTGTTTTACTTTGTTTTTTTGATAGATTGCTGATCGAACATTTGAGCTTTACCACTTGTCCTTCGATGTTTTGCTTTATCAAAATACGGACATATATATGTTTATTTTAAAGAGACCCAGACATACATACTCACGCACATACACGCACACCATACACAGACATATCATTGTAGTGAGGTGTAAAAGTTATCCAACCTTGAGAAGCAAGATACCTCCAACCCTTATTGGCTGTGCATGTGCTAGGTCTAAGATAACTTACAGCATTCGATGACAGTAGACTAAACAGGGTTAAATTTGGCTGACTTCTATTCCAGTATGCTCCACATAATGACACAGGATGTAATCTGCATATAACTGAGGAAAGTATAGCTTCATTTACAGATAGTTATTACATAATAGGAAGAATTATGCATCATGTCAGAAAACCCACTGCCAGCATTCATATGCAATGAAACTGCAGATGTTACAAGTTGCCAAACTAGCACAAGCTCAGTCTGTGGTAGGAAGGTAAACACAAACGTGAATCTTTGCTGAAAGGAGACTTAACTCAATGTGTCAAGCCAAAGCTAGATTATAGGAAGTGGTGAATCTATTCGGAAAAGGAAGATACCATAGCTTCAGGCCCTTAGCATTTCCACAGAGTGCCAAATATGTTTGTTGACTCTCTTGGCTGTGTTTTTTCTCAAGTGCCAGTCATTTTTGTTGTCTGAGCAACTTAAGGCATGTGTGTGTGTATCTTGCTCTCTATAAATATTTTATATATATATATATATATATATATATATATATATATATATATATATATACATACATATACATACACAGACACACACACACACATATATGGATTCCCCTCACCCTCACAAGCTCTAACTTTCAAAACTTCAAACTGCAAATGGTTAAGACCATAACATCAATGTTTTGAAACTTTGAATGTTTTGAATGGAGATCACAGTACAGTGTGGAACGGGAAATTTACCATTTTCGTCACTGTAGTGTGACCTCGGAGTTGGTATATTTATTTAGCAGGGGGTGTGGGGGTGCGGGGGCTTGCTCCCCTGCAATAACGTAAAAAAATGTTTAGTTTTCATTTTTTTTATTTTTACAATTTCGAAGTATCTGACTGAAACTGCAAAACATGCTACAGAATTTTTAGGAATTTTTTTAACTGCTGTCCTAGACTGATGAAGAAATCTTTAGCACATTCACAGGTCTTTTAATAAATGTAGTGAGGACAAATGTTCCATTTGTGTGGGTAGTGGAACAGCAAGAGACATAAAATAAACTGAAAAGGGGGCTGTGTTTATATATCACTGTGACGATTGGGGAGAGATGGGCGAAGGCTGCCAGCCTAGTCAAATATAATTTGATACATAATTCTATCAACTGTATAAATAAATGTAAAATACAGGCTTGTGTTTTTAAATGTAAGAAAACACTGTAAAATGTGAACTTCAAGATTGTTGCAACATTGCCATCTGCTGTAAGGAAAAACCAAGCCAAGTATTTCAAATGTGTCTTTTTAAGTTGAAAAGATCTTATGAATCTCTCTAATGTTTTACAAGTCGGTTCTAGTGCAGGCTGGATGAAGGTTTCATTCCTCTTTGTTTTAAGGCTAAAGTTTATGACTAGAATTTAGATGTGGAAGGTGCTTTATTGCTCTAGTTTCTGCTAGAATGTATATGTGAAATGTCTTGTATTGTAAGTTTCTGAGTAGGTGTTAGATTGCTATATAATGCAGTTTGTGGCCTGAGAACTCAGACCAGGTGTTAAGATGATGCAATATCAATAATGGGAAAACCTAAGTGTCATAAATGATGTAATTTAGGAGGGTCTTAGAAACATGTTTGCTAGTAATGTTTAAATACTATTTCTCACAAGAGACTGAAAGCATTTTGAACTTGGATATTCCACTTAACAGCATCTGCCTTGTGCTCACATGTAAGTTTTAGCACTGTGATTTCATGTAGGAATAAGTCAAAGCTAGTAAAGATTAATTAGGTATTTTTCTTTGAAATCAGACCTGACCTACTGTATTATTTTAAGTTTCTGTGTGATCTCTGAACTCTTAAATATTTCTGTGGTGTAGTAGTTTTGTCTTATGTTTTAATTATTTATTATTAAATATTTTTAAAACCTTCTACCTGTGGCTGCTTTGTTAGAGATAAGCTCTACAGTACATTGCATATTTATAGAGGTTATTGTAATAGGCCAGTCTAAAGTAAGCCTTGACTGTTAGTCATACTACCATTGGATTATAATATTGCACAGTAATAATTGGACACCCTTTTAAGGGCCTTTTAGTAGCTGATATTAGCTGGGTGTTGGCAGGGATTACTACCGTATGGTCTGGGCAAAGGGGCACAGCTAGAGAATCTGTGTCAGCCTTTCCCATGAGTGTCTGTGAAGTTGTATAAATACTTATCTCAAAGTGTGTGTGTGTTGTGTCAGCCACTTGGGCAGGGACACAAAGCACTGGTTGGACAGAGAGGGTACTGGAGATTTTAGCTTGCCCAGCTAGGCTGAGACCTGGACAGAGAGGGTACTGGAGGTTTTAGCTTGCCCAGCTAGGCTGAGACCTGGACCCTATAGCTATGCCAGAGGGGAGTCTTATTGGGGACCTGGTGAGCAAGGGAGTAATCAGCCCCAGACTGACTGTGATCTCTATGTGCACTTAAAGAAAATTGTACTTTACTGTGTGTATTAGTTATCCTTTCCTCTTCTAGGAGACGACCTTCCTGGTGTTAAGGGTGAGGATTGAGGCTCCTTGATTTCTGGGCCAGGGCACGGTCGTCACAATCACTATACATCACAAGGTACTATTTTGATGTGAACAGTCTTGCTATGTTAGAAGAGAATTCAAGTTACATAGGAGATGGCGAAATTTCACTGAATATGCCAACAACTCGAACAGCTGTTGAAAAGAGAACCATCTAAACTGAGAATAGAGCTTTAGCTATTTGTCTAGGTGTGAATGATTTCAAGAGTACATCTTCAGAATATCCATACTAACATCACAGATCTCAAACCATCAAAGATCAGATACATTATCCCCTTCCAAAAAGCTCCCAGTAAGAACTGAGAAATGTTTTTAAGACTGCATTCAATCATACATTTTTTGAAACCTGTTTTATTATTTTCATTGTCATGGTGGATCTATGTGCATAATGTATAGAGCCAATCCTGGATGGGACATCAGTCCTTTACAGGATCACAGGCTAGACACATGTGAGCGTGCACACACATACACACACAGACGTGCAATCACCAGTTCAACCTATCAGGATGTCTTTGGATAGAAGAGGAGACTGTAGCCCATATGGATAGTGGTAGGGGATGTAGACTCTGAACACAAAGTATACCAAACAAAAAGTCCGCTGGAAAATCAAGAACTGTGAGGCAGAAATGCTTACATCTGCAATACTGTGCTGCCCCATATAAGACTACAGATATCTCAATTTTCAGTAGAGCACCAGAAGAAAAAGGGCAATATTGTTGACTATTTGTCAACTATCCCCCTGAGATTAACAAAAAAGGAAAAAACATGCTAGATTATATGAAAGTTACGTGAAGACAGTATCAGAATATGCTGTGTCTAAACCTTTAGCATGGACACCGATAGACAGTACAGCTGACAGAAACACTATTTTTAAGAAAAATGAATGAATACTGGATAAATTACACATGACACAACTTAAGCAATGAGGCTGCTAATTTGAAAGTATTACAGTCACTTAAGAACTACAACAGAGAATTAAATACCTGTCTCAGAGTGTGGCAAAATCTTGTTTAAAAGATCTAAACTTACTACATTCAAGGAAATCCAGTTTAGGTTATGTATAGTGCGTACATGAAGAAAATTTAAGA
This sequence comes from Protopterus annectens, assembly GCF_019279795.1. Taxonomy (NCBI): domain Eukaryota; kingdom Metazoa; phylum Chordata; order Ceratodontiformes; family Protopteridae; genus Protopterus; species Protopterus annectens. The sequence continues at coordinate 512,245,927 of NC_056747.1, read as the reverse complement.
GTTGTGAAAATGGAGCTTGGCAAGGAAAAAAATGTTTTCTATGTGGTGAGAAGACAATAGGAGAAATGTTAACAAACTGTTTACTAAACTAGAGAAAAATACAGCATAAGTTCAAAACTAAATGTCTGTTCTACCTTAAGAGTCTTAGAAAGGCTGAATTTTGTATTGTTTTCTATGGACCATAACAGAGTACCTATGAACTGCTACTTAGGACTACTCGGTAGTCTTAATGGTGGGACAAAGATTTTCCAGTGTTTCACATACAGTAGTCTTATCTTTTGACAAAATCCGTGCTATTTTTGGAATACTGGAGAGTGTAAAAACTGGTAATAATCTACTATTTATCATCCATCTGCACATTGTCAATCCTGGTTAAGCCTTAACACTCAATCTTACAAACTTTTCCTCAGTATTCTGAGTGCCAAGGGAGAACACAAAGGGTGAGGATCTCTTATATGGCAAACCAAGGACTGTGGATGCTATGCAACAGCTCGAATCTTCAGCATACCTCTTAACTGTCCAGATTTTCACAGAATGTCCAGATTTTTGCTTCATATTTTTGGTCTGTTCCTCTTAAAATTTGCAAGTCACTGCCAAATCATCAAGGACTGAAGTCAGAAAATATTGGCAGACATTTGAGTTTCAGAATTCATATCCTTCAGAAAATTTATGTTAATGAAAAACCTGCTTGTCTACCAATTTTCTATGCTTGTAAGAGCAGTGTTAAGTGTCCCTATTTTTGGTCCTTTGTTCCCGCCATTCTTTGTGGCTTTCTCCAGACTTCTTGTGCTAAGCGGTTGAGGGGTATGACCTACATTGGGAAGCATTGGTACTTTTGCTGTTTTGCACTCAGTGTGGTATTTATCTTTAGTGGGACTTTCATAAGGTGCAGCCAGTAAAGATTCAGTCTAAAGACATGCAGAGATGCACAACAAACATCAGCTACAGGAAGCATCTAACACTGTTGCCTATACAGACCAACACCAGGATTTGAAAAATTTGTTTTGGAGCTAATCTTGCCATCTTAATCCAAAAGTTTAAAAGTTGATCAGAGGAGACTTAGTAAAACAGTTTATTTATTGACTGATCGAATGATTGATTGCCATTTGATTACTGAAATAGTTCAACTTGGTAGAAGCCCATTTTCAGTGGAGGCCCAGGAAGAAAAGCTCCAAATTATTACAAAATGTTTTTAAGAGCAATAATTTTACAATCTTCAAAAATGAAAACAAAGGCATCTGCAGTTTAAATAATTATAACAAATTACCATAATATAAAAACATTGGTTAAGAATCAATATGACAATCATTTAATATTTAGAGAAATTTTGGACAGTTTACATAGAAATTAAAGGTAAGTTATTCTAATACAGATAGGAACTGGAGTATGAAGTAAGGGAAAACAGGCTTATGGTATATTTAGAGAGAAAGTCAGAGAAGAGAAGGAAGGATGCAAGTGAAGAAGGGAGAGTAAGGATCAGGAAGGCTTGCAAATTCAGAAACATATACTGCACAATATGCTTCTTCTCAGAAAGTTTTTAGCAACAGTTTTCACATTAAAAGCTCCAAAGAACAGGAAAGTACAGTTGTGTATACTTACCACAAATGTAGATGCTTGAGTGTATTAACTGTAGCAGTCCTGACTTGTGGGATTTCCTCCTGTTGAAGCTGTTGACCAGCCTGACTACCAGAGTAAAAATCTCCCTCCTCCTAAGGCTGATGGATGCCCTACTCTGTAGTCAGTACGTTTGGGTATAAAGGCAGTCAGTTGCAGCCATGACATCAGTTTTTTTTTCTTGCCCTTTTGAAGGTAGAAGCCCCCAGATAAAGCATAAGCAAGGGACAAAGGTAGAAAAGGGCCCTGCAAGGTGAACACCCAGGGGTCCTGTGGTTAGTGAAGAGAACAGAAGGAGACTACTACTGTAAGTAAAAAAAAAAGGGGGGGGGAGTCTGTAACAGTGAATACTCTTGATCATCTACATTTATGATAAGTGTACACAACTGCACTACGTTCTTTGTGTTTCACTGTTGCAGTCCTGATTTGTAGGATGAGGTTGGAAGGACAATTGTGGGGAAGAGAGGATGACCTGCAAGATGGTAGTGGGAAATCCTACTCTAGACTTGGAGAAGGCAAATAAGTGATAGTGTTTGGTAAAGGCACTGACGAACAGGCAGCAGCTTTCAAAATGTCTATGGCAGGTACTCCTTTCAGGAAGGCAGCAGGGGTAGAAGTAGCCCTAGTAGAGTGAGTCCTTACAATTTCAGGAGGCTTTTTGCAATGTTGACTGCAACAAAAGGAAATACAGTGAGAGATCTACTTGAGGATAGTCTGTTTTTGGACTGGTTTCCCTTCAGAGTCAGTGGCAAAGGACACAAAGAGCTTGTTGGATTTCCTGTAAGATTTAGTTCTGTCAAGATAGTAGTGAAGCTGTCTGTACACATCCAAGGAGTAAAGGATTCTCTCCCCCCTGTTCTTAGGCTTGGGGAAGAAGGTGGGCAAGTGTATGGCTTGATTCAAGGATGTGTCTGTGACCACCTTGGACATAAAGGATGGATTAGTCCTAAGTAATGCTCTGTCTGGGGGGAATATGAGAAATGGTTCCATCGCCATGACGGCTTGTAACCAAAAGATCCTTCTAGCCGAGGTAATAGCCAGGTTAAAGTTCACACTGCCTACCATGACCTGGCCAAGGCATTTGACATAATACCTCACTCAGGCATTGCTGACAGACTCAAGACGTTAGGTACAAACCTGTATATCACCTGGTGGATAGCCAACTGGCTCACAGACAAGACCCAGGAAGTTAGAATTGGGGAATCCACCTCTACAAAGAGGTCAGTCACAAGTACAGTCCCTCAGGGATCAGTCCTTGGACCACTCCTTTTTGGCATTTACTTATCAGAAGTCAAGGCCAATGTCAGTGGTCCCTGGCTGACTATATTTGCAGATGATTGCAAATTAGGAGCGGTCATTGAATCTCACACTGACACAAATGCTCTACAGGAGGGGCTGACACAGACAGACATCTGGTGTCAGATTCATGGACTAAAACTAAATGCCAAGAAATGCATAACAGTATCCTTTGGGAAGTCATCCATCCCTGGTAACTATCATATTGACAACACTCCCCTTAGAGTCAACCCAGTAGTCAGGGACTTAGGGACACACATATATAGTATCTAGTCTTTGATCATCATATGTCTACAATGGTGAAGAAATTATTCTATGTTGCACAACTTATAAACAAAGGTATGGCATCTAAGTGCAAGGAAGTCATTGTTCCACTAAATCTGGCATTCATCAGACCTACCATTTAGTACAATGCCCGCTTTGGTATGTACCTAACCAGGCATATCCAACAATTGGTACATCCACAGAGGTTCCACACTAAAGAAATACAGGGTAGAAGTAATATGTCCTCTGCAGACTGCCTCAAGACCCTATCCCTGTATTCTGTCTCCTACAGGCTTTTGAGGGGAGATCTATTCCTGCCATACAAAGCATTGTCAAACCCCACTCTGATGGACCTCCTGCATATCCACAAAACAAACTGCACCAGAATTACCCATTCTAAAGACTTAAACCTTGCCTGTGATATAAACAGGATCTGCTGGAGAGATAAGTATGTATTCCAGAGACTAACCTGTCTAAAGAACAGGCTCCACATCCATGTAAAGCAGAGTTGCTCCCTAAATCAATTCAAGTGCAACTTGGACAATTGGATGGGAAACCAGAAATTCATTCCTAGTTTGTCACCTATGTCTCTAATGAACACAGGTAACCTGTAAATGGTTCATCTCCCAGGCCCATGCTCACTTATCAAGGGTATCAGAACTCATCAGAGATTTGGTATGCATGACTAGGCTTAAAAAGGCCCTTGTAGTTGTTATCCTAGTAAACACCTATGAACCTATAAGAATTTTAAATCAGCAAAAGCTGCCTGTTCAAAGGGGGGGGGGTAGTGTCAAGTCTTCTACAACAAAATTGAGGTTCATGGAGGTGTGGGTAGTCTCCTAGGAGGTATGATGTGGACCACTCCCCTAAGGAATTGTTTCATCAAGAGGTGGAAAAAGATGAGGAACAACAGGGATGTGGGCTGAAATGGCAGAGGTGTGAATCTTGATGGAAGAAAAGGATAGGCCTCTGTCCACCAGGATAGCCAGGTAATCTAAAATGGCAGATATACTGGCTGATTTGGGACTAAGGCCTTGCTGCTGACACAAAACAGAGAACCTTTTCCATTTGACTTAGTATAATTTCCTAGTAATAGGCCTTCTAGACTCTTTGAGATTGTCTTGAACTTGTCTGTTTAGGGAGTGCTCAGAGTGGTACTTTGATGAATTATCCAAGCTGAGAGTTTGAGTCTGCAGGTTGGGATGCACAAACCTCCCCTTGTCTTGAGTCAGAAAGTCCACCCTCTGTGGTAACTGCCACATTTTTGTTGGTTAAACTAAGAGGCAGAGGACACCAGTGCTGCCTGGGCAAGTCTGGGGCTATCAGAATGACCCTTGTGCATTCTTACCTGATTTTCAGGAGGACCCTTGGAAGAAGAGGCAGGGGAGGAAACACATAAAGGAACAGGTGGCTCCAAAGGAAAGAGAAAGCATCTATCCTCCAGACTGCTGCTAGCTTGCCCCTGGAACAGAATATTTTCAGTTGAGCATTTTCTTTAGTGGCAAAGAGGTCTATCTGTGGCTATCCCCATTTGTGGGCAATGCTGAGAAATGTTTCCCGAAGCAGATGCCACTCATGGGAATTCATCAGGTGATATGATATGCTAGAGTTTCTTGAGTCCCTGGGAGGTACTGTGCCATGAGGTGCAACTCCACAGAGTGAGCTGTCTCCCAGACCTGCATCAGTAGTCAACAAAGAGGATAAGAGTGGGTGCCCCCCTGTTTATGTACCACATTGCTGTGGTGTTGTCTGTTTTGACAAGCAGGACCCCTGGTTTCCTCTCATCTTTGAATGCCAGTAGGCCCTTTAGCACTGTCATCACTTATTTCCAGTTTATGTGCTTGTGTCTGAAATGAGCTTCCCACTTGCCCTGAGATTGAAGGTGCTGAAAATGAGCTCCCCAGGTTGTCTCTGAAGCATTTGTGGTTAAAGTTTGGCCCTGAAGGATTAACCTGAAGGGGAGACCCAGGTTCTGGGCACATGCACCTGTCCACCATGCAAATTCCACTTTGAGGCATGGGATCAGTGGAATTTCTGTCTCAGGGACAGTGAATGCTGGCACCACATATTATTCAGGTACCACTGGAGCTTCCTCATGTGCAGCCTCTCCAGAGGGATCATGAAGATACAAGATACCATGAAGTCTAATGCTCTGAGGAATTCCCTTGCTGTGAGGCATTGTCTCTGCATAATGTCTTGGAAATACTGAGTCATGAAGGAGACCTTTTCTGGATGAAGGAAGGCCTTTTGAAGGGAGGAATCCAGAAGAGCCCCAGGAAAACTATCCTGGTGGATGGGTCTGTGTTGGATTTGCGAAGATTTATGGTGAACCGCAAAGCAGTAAGGAGGGTCTGAATGAAGGTCAGATCCTACAGGAGCTTTGACTGGCTCATGGCCTGAATGAGGCAGTCATCCAGGTAGGGGTAAATATGGATTCCTCTTGTTCTGCAGAATATGGCACAGGAGCTCAACACTTTGTAAAGACCCTGGTGGCAGTAGACAAGCCAAAGGTCAGTGCAGAGAAATGAAAGGGATTGGTACCTGCCCTGAACCGAAGAATACTTCTGTAAGATTCCTCTATAGGAATGTGCAAGTAAGCATCTTTTAGGTCTAAGGTGCCCATCATGGGAAGAGGTTTGTGAAGAGTCAACATTTTGAACTTTGGGACCAGCAGGGACAGATTGAGGGTGGACAGGTCTAGTATAGGGCATCAAGATCCTTCCTTTCTGGGAAGTAGGAATAACCTTGAGTAGAATCCTATCCCTTCTTGATCATCTGGTACCGATTCCATTGAGCTCTGTGAGCATAGGCTGTGAATTGGAGAGATGTACTCCACTCTTTGATTTTGTGGAACATCTGAGTAACCAGAGTATTTTAATGGCTCTTTGAAGGTGAGCTTGTAACAGTCCAAGATAACCCTCAGAACTCACTTGTCTGAAGTAATGAGTGACCAGTTTTCTTTGAACAGGGATAGCCTTCCTCATAGTATTCCAACTATCTTTTCTGGGGGGAAGGGGGGGCAAGAAGGCAAAAGAAAGAGTCATTGCCACTCTTTTCCAGGGCCCTGTGGCCTAGAACTCTCCTGCCTGGGGGTTCCTGAGGACCACTTCCTGTGCCTTTGTGATTGCTGCTGCCTTTAAGGTCTTTCCCTCTGAGGTTTCCTTTGGCCGGCTCTTCATTGACAGGGAAAGGACCAGTGTTTAGTGGGAAAATTCCTACAAAACCTAGGAGGTTGAACTTGGAGGAAGTCCTTTGCATAGATTTTGCTTTATATTCCACCTTTTCTAGCACAGCCTCAGCTTTTGGTCCAAAAAGGAAGTCCTTATCCATGGGTGCATATAGAAGTTTGGATTTGACATGGTCTGGTAGGGTCTGTTCCCTAAGCAGTAATGACAGAGCCAGATGCAGCTGCTTAGCTAGAGGCCTCCACAGCGTCATAGTAGCAGTGTTAAGAGTGTCTAGCTACCTGGGAGGTGGAATGGCAAAGGTCCAACCATTCCTTGGACATGTCCCTGTCTCCAGGGAGGAAATCTTTTGTTTCATTTTATCTAAAATACTTTGTTGGTATTTTATCATATGAAACTGTCAGTTAAGGGCCCCCATGGCTAGGCAGGCTGAAGTGTAGACTTTTTTTCCAAACCTATCAAGGGTCCTGCCTTCCTTGTCAGTAGGTAAAGGGTTCTTAGAAGACCTTTGCTCCCTTGAGACTTGAAGTGACAACCTCTGGGCCAGCAGTAGGGTTTCTGAAGAGGTATTTAAGTGAGTCCTGCTGTAAAGCCTGTCTGGTTTTCCAGGGGCTGGAGGAAAAAAGTCTGTGTTCCGGAAAGACTCCATAAAAACATCCTCTACCACCTCCAATGCAGGAGGAATAGCCAAAGGTTTGTGTTTTGGGAGGTCAAGGAACTCCCTAACCCTCTTTTTATTTATTTATTTACTGACATTTGTTTACTGGGAGAGTCCACTGGGCTCAACAGAGCCCATTTTCAGTAGAGGCCTGGGGAGAAAAGCTCCAATGAAACAATGCAATACAACAAGGTAATTACCATACAAGGACTTTACAAAACAAGGTAATTACCATACAAGGAATTTACAACAATGTAGTTACAATATTTACGGGAATCACTCCAATACAAAATATGGCACTCAGCTGATAACAAAAATAAAAATATAGGCAAATTCAAAGAATGCGAAAATATGCAATTTAGACAGAATTAAAAATATCAGGAAAATCAAATTAGATCGATCAAGGTGCATTTGTTTGAGTGAAGAGCAGCTAAAGATTATGTAAGTGAAATAAGTGGAGATGGAAAATAAGAAAGCAGAGACAGAAACTAGAAGACATAAGCTGCATGAGGCTATAGTTAGTAGTTGGCATCCTTAAAGTGAAGTATAAAAGAGTTAGCAGTCGTAAAGTAGGACATCAGGGGAAATGTGGGTGGAGGAAAAGTATGGTATAGGTGGTTAGAAAGTTAAGAAGGGCAGTATGGAGTTTGAGTCTAGGGTAAAGAAAGTTAGGTGATAGCATTAGACAAAGTGGAGCAGTTACATATGCAGTTGAAGAGAAGGTGCTTGTGTAGGGCAGTTTCCAATTTAATGGGGAGCAGTTCAGAACAGACGGAGGAGGGGGGAATTATTCCACAATCTGGCAATAGTCCAGGAGTACAAGAGCTTACCTGCAGGAAGATTAGGTTTGTGAACTTGTAGTAGATTTCGATTTTCTGAGTGAAATGACCTAGTGGGGGTGTAAGGGGGAATAAGGAATTGAGGGCAGGGCAGTCTTGAGGTTTGTAAATTAGTCTATAATAGGTAGTTGAAGGTGTAGTAGATAATGGGGGAGTTCGAGCCATTGGAGATTTCTTACAGCAATACAGTGATGCATTGAGTGACAACAGAAGCAAATTTGGTGATCTTGTTGCAGCAAGACTCTAATTTTAGTTTGAGAGATGACTGCAGATGAGATAGTAATGGAGCACTGTAGGTTAGAGAGGGAAGTAAATAGGAGAGGGCTAGTGCTTGTTTTGTTGATGGGGAGAAGAAATTATTATGCCTGTAGAGAAGCCTAAGATTTTTGTGGGTTTTTGAGATGTTAGATTGGATATTTTAAATTGTTGTCAGTTATGATTCCTAAGAGTTTAGTGCTGGCTATGATTTAAATTTTTATTGAGTTCAGTGAGAAAATGTTAAAGTCTTGTAATTTGATAGAGATAGTTTTTTTTTGGGGTGAAAAGCATAAGTTTAGCTTTTTTGGCATTTAAGGAAAGGTGATTTTTGTGGAGCCACAATTCAACAGTAGAGAAGGCTGTTTGGGTCCTTCCATGAAGGATACTGGGGTTGAGTGCAAAACATACTATTGTTGAGTCGTCTGCAGATTGGACTAGGGAAGTATGAGGTAAAGCTTGGTGTAGGTTGTTTATGAATATGTTAAATAGATGGGGACCAAGGACTGAACCTTGTGGGGTGACAGTAGGATTGTAGAGATATGCAGAGATGGAGTGCTGCCATTTGACGGTATGTTGCCTATCAGAGAGATAGCTTTTAAACCAACTGAGAGACTGAGAAGACAGCCCTATGGAAGAAAGTTGAGAAAGAAGGATAGAGTTGGATATAGTATCAAATGCTTTAGACAGATCTAGAAAGAGAGCGGATGCTATGTAGCCAGAGTCATGGAATTTGTTAATGGTGTCTAGAAAGGATATTAGTGCAGTAGAGGTACTGTGACCGAGATGAAATCCATGTTGTGTTGGGGAGAAGATGTTGTTTAACAGGTAAAGGAGTTGTTTTTGGAAGCATTTTTCGAGAATTTTAAATATAGGAGATAGAAGAGTGATGGGTCGAAAGTTTGAGATATCAGAGGAAGGACCCCCTTTGTGGAGGGGAAGGATTAGATTGTGGGTATTCCTGTGCCTCCCATTGGAAATGTTCCCTCATGGCATGGAGCATTTCCCCAAAAGAAATATCTACAGAAGGAGAAGCTGAAGGCAGAATCTCATCAGAATCTGAATCTTCATAGGAGGTAAGGAAGGTTCCCTCCTCAAGCACATACCCCTCCTGGCAAGAATCCTCATCTGAATCAGAGAAAACATCTGGGGGAGGGGTCTCTCTTCCTTTTCCCTGGAGAAGACTGCAAAGGGGGTTGCCTAGCTCTGACTAAGAAAATGAGGTCCTCAGCTAACCTGACCCAGTCTTGCTGATAATCTGCTGGGGAGGAGTCGGTAGGCCTAGGCATAGGACCCGAGGTAGAATCCTTCCTAGGAATAGCTTTAGCCTTGGGCCTAAGTACATCCACCATCTGGGTACCAGTCTCTTTGTAATGCAGAAGTGATGTATGCTGATGCCTCGAAGGAATGCTGCTGGTGCAAGATCTCTTGTCAGAAGCGAATGGTATGCTGAGCAACTCTGTACCCAACGAAAGAACTGAAATCCAGGTCCTGTGTTGAAGTTGAGGGACCCAACAGCATGTTGGACTCCGTATGGGTCTTGAAAGAGGCCTGCACCACCACCTCAGTCACAGAAAGGGGCTGTGAAAGCACCTCACCTTCTTCAGTGATAATGAGTCTTGGGGGACTGACCAACGGTGAATGGTTGTTGTCCAAGGCCCTAAGCTTGGTCTTTTTTCCTTGTCTTTCTTACACTTAGGGAGCATAACCTCGGGATGACCACCAGATGCCATTGAACAATTTGAGGAAGACTGCAGACTAAGATGCCTAGCTAAGGTTTCGGCCCTAGTCCTAACTGTCATAGAATTGAAATGAGCACAAAAATGACAGCTGGGAACGTCGTGATCCCTGCCTAGACAGGGAAAACACAAAGTACGAAACTCTCTGTGCGGGATTTACTTACCACAGCACTTACAGTATTTAACCTCATCTGACATGAGTTTAAAGCAAGAAGTGGGGTACTTAGCTTTAGAAGACTTCTCTCTGGTGCAGAATGACCAATGCACTGAAAGACTGCTTCCGGCTCTGACAGCAAGAAAGACTGATGTCATAAAGGCTGGCTCCCTTTATACCCAAGTGTACTGGCGTCAGGGTAGGCTGTCTGCCAGCCTTGGGAGGAGGGAGATTTTTACTCTGGCAGTCAGGCCAGCCAAGAACTTCCACAGCAAGAAATCGCAGAAGTCAGGACTGCAACAGTGAAACACAAACAACATTTAAAGTTTTCTTCAAATGTTTTGGATTCAGCAAAACATCCCTTCTGCCCTGTAGTAAGATCGGACATATTTTCCAGCTACAACTCGGCATCGTACAAAGGAAGCTCACTTTCAACAAGGTGACCTCTCTTTTATTCACTTTACTCATGAATTGTGGATCAGTGCAAATATGAACATTTCTTTATAACAGTTGTAATAATACTCACTCATTCTCTTGGCTCTTACTGTTCTTAATGATATCTAAGCTTTCTATTCACTTCTGTTCTTGGTTGGTTTTACTCTTGACAGCTACTGGCACTTTCCTGAAAGTGTGTGTTACGAGAAGAGCATCAGGTGTTAATTGTATGTGATATTCTTCTGATAAGCGTCCTATGCCTAGAAACTGATCAGTATAGTCAGGCAAAATATCACTGCTATGGGTGTGCAGAGTATCTGAGGTATCTGTGCAACTGCATGGCTGCATCTGTTTAGCTCTACTCTTCAGATTTACACTTTGAACTTATTTTAAAAATTGTATCTTCTTGTAATCCACACAGCATATAATTTTAGGAAGACTAAATACTTTGATTTTGAAAAGGTGTAATTCTTTTTTATATTCACGTCTGTAGATTTTGACTCAGTGGTTCTACTTGGTAGGCAGAATATTTTAACCATAGAATGCCAATGCTTTAAAAGTATCTTTAGGCAAATTAGTGCACTCTGTATTGTTTACAGTTTAAATTTAGTGATTTGTTTACTGATTATAATAATTTCTCGCCACCCTTGCCCTTCTGACTCGGGAGACATTTTCAGACTTCACTCTAACAGTTCTTTTCTTCGCAATTCAACACTGCCTAACAGAACTGGTTAGCACTGCTTGTTTCCATGGTACTGTTCAACAACATGTTTATTATACTTGTATTTCTCTTTACACATCTTTAAAATGTCATCTTCTAGCACAAATTCTTCAGTTCTTGTTAAAAGCAGGACAGCGTTTCCTGTCTTGCTTATAACCACATCTATTACCTGAGACTGAATTTCAACTGCACAATCTTTTCTCTTATATTAATTGTTATAATATATTCACATAGCCATTTTTTCCCATATCCATTCCTTTTATAACATATTCACACTCTGTCAGTTTTAGTGTTCTGTATGACATTTAATTTATCTTACACACATCTAGCTCCTCAGTTAAGTCTTTTAACAGTGTATTTGTAATTTCACTTGCTCTGCAGATAGCTGTAACTTTTGATAAGTTCAAGTCTGCTTCTCCAAGCAGCCCACCACTTCAGCTCCATGACAGAAATACAAATTATTTAAAATTAAGAATGGCATTCACAAATAAAATCTGAAAATAGCTTTGTTTCTTGCAATCCTCAGCAGAGGACTTTGCTCCCCCAAACTCCAGCTCTTTAGATATACTTACTCTGAGCTTGCTGTGCCTCAGAATAAGAGTCATCTCTAAAATTCAGTGATCTTGATTCAGTGATTTGATGCACATTATGTTTATCACAAGTCAGTGATCTCACCTTAGAGTGTCAGTCACTAACTTCCCTTATTTGTACCTGGTACTTCCTTATTTCCTCATTTCTTACACCACAGCCAAATCTATTTCTTATTATTAATTTATCAAGCAGTTCATCAAATTCACAGTCATTTGACTCTGTACTTTGTCTCAGTAATACAAGTATAAGTAGCATCTCTAGAACCTTATGCCATTGCAAAGAACCAATGAGAAATAAATTTATTTAGTCTCACAGTAATTAATAAATGTCACTTTAACTGCTGCTGTTTTGTCTTGCTCCTCTTTAGGAAAAGTACAAAAGTTAAACTCCTTAAAAGATTCTTTCTCACTAATGTGCATGAATATAACACACTATACACTTGAATGTTTCTTGATGAATCCACTCACAGTGATCCAAAGCAGAGATGTAGCTATCTACTCTGGTGTTCGGTGCCATCCTCCTCACTTATAGCCGGGAAGCAAAAAAAATGTAAGGAACAAGCTGGGTAACTTCACTGCAGTCTGCACTCTTAAGAGACAAAATTCAAAACAAAAAAAGACAAACTTCTTTAATTTTAACTGTATCAAACTGCTTGCTACATTTGCAACAAGCAGCTGCTACAGTTAATGCCACACATGGAGTGCTAAAGCACTTCAATTCTAACTTTTTTTCTTTTTAAACTGTAGGAAAGCTACTACAGTTTTTGGCACACAGGAAACTGTAAGAACTTCAGTTCAAATCACAAATGCAATAATGGCATCTGAATACTGATAATGCACAGCATTGATGACTGATAAGCAACTGCTGATCAAGCCTCCTTTGCCTCACCCTAGCCATGCTACTGGTGCAAGGCTGTCATTTTTCTGCTAACTTTCTTTGAAGTAAGTCAAGTGGTTTCCCGTTGGCTTACATCTGGAGCATATTTCTGCCAAGACTTACACTTCTCCACTTCCAAACTCAAACTCTTGAAAAACAAACATATTCCTTCACTTCTGCAGCTATATTTCCCCAGTTCTACATATACTTCTCCAATATTTCTAAACTTTAATATGTGATGTCCTTGGGACTATTTTTATTTAAGATTATTAAAAGCAAACAATCAGGTCAAGCATGCTGATAGACAACACAGTTTTTATAAAAAGTTGAATACTTTGACACACAAATTTATGAAAATAAATTATCCTTCAGATTTAATAGGTAAAATGATTGATGTACCAGTTCAGAACACAACTAGTAAATATCAACAGTGTATGCTTGCAGAGTCATTCACTTCTGATGTTGAAACAGAGGTATGTAATAGGAATTTAGTCATGGAAGAAAAAGCTTCAATCCCTTGCATCTATTGGCTGCTAAGACCGTCTCTACAGTCCCAAGTCTCTGTGAAGGTAAAGTTGGTTACTGGAAAATGGTTGGATGGACCAACATCCTTTTACAGTGGATTCAGAAGCGATTAAAATGGGACTTGTCAACAACCAGAGAATCATAGCCAGTCAGAAAGAACAGTTTAAAAAGCTTGGTCCTATATCTTCATCTATTTTTTTAACAAAAGATGCGAGAATATTTCAATATAAAAAATTAACTTTTTAAATAACAAATAAGAAACAGAGTACTTCACATGGCTATTGTTATAACTGCCATTATGTCATATGTTTTTGTGCATTAAACCAAAAGTCCTATAAGGCTCCAGGTACTTCAACTGCCTTTCACAGAATGTTACTTATATTGCTTGTTGCTGCTCCTGTAATACTTATTATACCGAGCATAAGGAATGCAACTGGCAGAATGAAATATATGAGCATTTTGTTCAATTAGAACTGCAAATCATAATAATCCTTTGTACAGGCATTCTATACCATGTGTAAAATTTAAATGGCTTCTTATCTATGTTTCGGCTTATGAAGAAGGAGCTAGGTCCAATAATTATAAAAACACTTTAGATGTCAAGGAATATAAGTGACAATTATTATTAAATACTTGTCATGAGCCAATACTGAAAAATATATAAATTAGAGCTTCAAAGCATTATGTTCTACCTCTTTTTCATTGGCTATTTGTCTAATTGCTCAAATTTCTTACGGCTTATTTTTGTTTAGTGATTTTATATTCTCTGGAAAAACACAACACTGTGGCACGATACTGACCAGAACTATATAAAAAAACACAAAGTATCATTGCAAGCTGGTAAAAATGGACTGCCACTATAAAAATAAAATGTTTATTTAGCGTTTTCGTCCACAACAAAAGTGAACATCAGAACAATTCACAAATCTTTTCCCATGCTTTTATAGTCATCCATATTAAACAATTAAATAATTATTACTATAATTGATACAATAATTTCCAATAGAATTATATTGCAGCACAATGACCTGTAAAACCAACATACTTGTAAGATCTATTTAACACAAGCTAAAAACCTGTTACAAACTATTTTTAAAAAACATCAAAGCAAATTGATACTTTTATTTAACTGTTTGGGACCTATGTTTCAAACTTGGTAAAACAGAAATAAGATCACTAATCCCTGGTGTCTTGGATGCATTTCATTTTAGTTGCCCCGTAGTCTCCTTTTTTTTCCAACAAAATTTTCACATCGCCTCCCATAGGGTTAATATTAGTCTGGTCCAAAATACCAAAATGGAATGTAGTGCACATGGGGCTTACAGTCAAGTTCCTATAGAATGCATTATTCTCACTATTTTTTTATTAATGTCATATGGATGTTCATAAATCCAGCACCTTAAAGCCCTAGCAGTTTTACCGACATAAAATGATGGAAAATCAAGGCAGTTGGTCAGACAGACCACCCTTTTGGTCAAACAATTGCCACCCTTAAAAAAAATCTTACTTTTAATCACATTATCCAGAGTTATAGACTCCACATTCAATATGTAAGAACATTGGTTACAGGACCCACATTTACTAGTCTTCCTACCTTTGCCTATATTTGCAGGTGTAATATTGGTAGGTCTTTCAAACCTGGCCTTAAAATTAAGCCCTGTTTTGTAAATAAATGTGGGGTTTGAGCCTAAAATCTCACAGATATCGGGGTTCACCCTCAACATATTCCAATGCTTGTTAAAAATCTCTTTCACCTTACTGAGGTGTGTAGCATACTGTAAAATGACAGCCCTCTCATATTTACCTTCCCCTACCACCTTTTTTGGGGTAATAAGAGGACAACCCAAAAGGGGTTTATAACAGTACCCCCATTGTGAAATTACTAGTCCCTTCATTTCTTGTATAAGGGAATTTGGGTAACCCCTTTCCAAACACATATTGCCTATGAATTCCATCTCCTTGCTTACATCCTCCTACATAGATGTTATTCTGGCAGCTCTTATCATTTTATATTCTCTGTTTAGCAGCAATATTCTTAATTGTATCTCACAGTCAGAAGATGTTTATAAGATGAAAGTATTAACTGCGAGTCTCTAATAAACTGTTAATTCTTGTCTCACTCTAGCTTTGGCATCTATTTTGTTACTGCAGTTTAGGTGTTTTCCTGCTAGACACCAGCTTCCTAAAGGCTTCATTTTGTTCTAGTTTTATGTCCGTGGATTTGTCAGACTGGTGGGGTAGGCTACACAGAGGTACAAAGGACATGACTTCAACTTCCCAAGGTCTTTAATTTGAATGAGCTCTCTAGAAGAAAGTCTTCTACATGATGTGCAGGTTCCAATAAAACAACTTACTAGCACACAGAAATATATACATCCCATATCTAACACCACCCCCATTAGCTTGAAAGCAGTGTATAATGCCTGCCATGCTGGACCCAGTATGAATGCATGGTTGTCTTTACCTAGAATTCTGACTATGACTACATGAGCACTCTTTATGGTATCATGCTTCCCGGAGTCCTTGGTTACAACCTTTGCAATTCTGGACCTTCCCTCAGGTGGAATACTTGTACTGAGTCTTTGCCAGAACTGTCCACCTGGGACAGTCATGTCAGTGTTGGCCACTTACTTCCATTCATCTCTAGCCAGCTCCTCCAGTATCAATGATGCTAACTGAACCCAGATCATCTGGCATATTTAGGACCAAAAGCTTTTTGCCATGGTGCCAATTCAGATTATTTCAAGATCTGAACACTCTTTAATTAAAAAAAATCAGTTAGCCACTGCGTGTATGGATACTATGTTCCTCTGTAGCCTTAACTGACCCTCTCTTAAATAACTGTACATAGGAGTTCTGGCTAGCCAAGAATAGTGGAAAATAAAATAACCATTTGAATTTTATAGACAGATATTACATCCAACCTCTAATTACAACAAGCAACCTAAATAAGTCAAGACATGTTTACATTTCTTCATATGGTACAGAATCAAGCCCTTTGATTCCCTAAGTGAAATATCTCTAAGCTGTCTAATCTTTCTTCAGTACCACAGTCACAATTTAACCTCCTGGCTGATCCTCTCTCGCAATTTCTACAGAAGTAATAAAACTTCTCTGTTTCTATAACTTATGTATCAGGACTGATCTGACTAGCCTGTTTGCTTTATTGAAGTATCTATTATATGCGTTTCAAAAATGATTGTTTTTAGTCACATTGTCAACATATTTACAGGCATTAACTCATTCAATCTTTTGTGCAAGTTTAGAGTAGATGCCATCAAAAATGTAATTTGCTTAGCTTGGCAAAAACTTAACACTAGGTTGTTTTTACTGGTTCATTCAGTAATTCCTTCTAAACAGCCACCCAGTAACAATGAACCAACACGTGTTGTGATATTCCCTAACCTTGTGCTATCCATGTAGTGAGCAAAGGTCGGTGGTAAGGTAAAGTCACAGGCTCACAACTTAATGAGACAGGGTCCTAATACAGACATCTGCAAAACTCATTCAGTCAAATACTTTTCTTGGCAGTGACATCTTCCCCATTTCTAATTGTCCAGGTTCTACCTAACCAAACCAAGAGCCATTTTAATTTAATTTAATCATCTGTAAGCTAGGAAAGTGAACTCATCATCCAGCCATGACACAGGATTAGGGTATATAAACCACGCGTGGACAATCTGGAATAGCCAGTCAATATATTTCTATCTTATAATGAAGAAACTCAATTTTTGTTTAGCAGGTTTATATACGACTATACCAAAATCACCTGTAACATCCTTGTAAACAATGTCTACCTGTTGACACTTTTCCACAGCAGATGTAATGCTGTCCACAAATGAAAAATTACAAGTGTGAATGGACTCACTAAGATCATAAACATGTTGTCGAAGCTGTGAACGTTCTAGCTACTTTAAATGGTTATACTGCTGATCCCTGACTACAAATCTCTAGTAGATTCCTGGTATTCAATACAATTATTATGGGTCTAGCATTTATTGAATATGAGTGACTACTCTTTCCTTAATAGACAGGATCAGTGTGGGTTCTTGCCAATCAAATGCACATATCAAATCCGTTATACTGATATAAAGATTTACCTACTACGTGTAAGCATTGTTTCTTTTGATTTCTGTTACTGATCATATCTCAGCCAAGAGTTGTGCTGATATGAAGTTATTTAATTAGCTGTCAATTCTTCTGTGGTAGCAGTATTTGGAGGAATATGGCCCACTTCCAGCTGTATATTAGAAAGTGTGGATGTAAAGCCTGAGGGGGTATTCTTATACCCAGAAACAAACATATCAGACCTCTGCTTCTCATTTGTGCTTTACTTCTTAAATTCTGTAAAACCGAGACTTCTGGCAAAGAACTCTCACAAACATTTTTGATCAATTTAAAACAACTCTTGTGCAGTTCTTGTTGTCAGACACCATTGCACAATTCAACCTTACCCAGTTTCTCATTTTTAAATGTCATGTTTTAAACCATTTTTGTCTTAAAAAGTATAGGAATGATTCCAATAACCTTTTTATAAAGTGTCTTTTCCTTTTTTTTTTTTAGTTTAATTTTTATTAGTGAGTACACTGTTTTTTTTAATATACTGAGTCTTAATATTTTGTTGACTTTCACTTTTTCTTATGTTATCCCATGCAAATCTGTCTTCTAGTCTCACAAAGTTAACTGTCCTTGGGCTATACAGTCAGAAAAAAATAATTGACACCCTAATTATAATGCAAAATAATGACATTACTTTAATAAGGGTGCAGAGAATCTCATTTCAGTTTCGGCTGCAGTTAGGTAAGTAACTTGTTGATATGATTCACGCAGACATCAGAAAACATGATATAGTTCTACAATGCAAAAATGATTTCATATGCAGGCATCTCCTTTCTACAGTGAACATGTCATGTACTAGAAGAAAGCAGCAGAAGGGAACAGCAAAGGCTGCAGGAAGCTGTACTAAGACTTTAGGACTAATTTCTGGCTACCTAATACAGAATCAGTGTGGGCATTGATCATAAAGCAACAAAATTAAACCTGCTCTGGCAGCTACCCAAACATATGAGACAATTACGGAACATGCATGTAACATTACTTTTTTTTTTTTTTTTTTTTATGCGCTGGCTTAAATATTGTACATAACGGCTAATGGTTTTATTCACGAAGAGACTGTAAAAGCATTCACTCATGCCAGGAACTATGTTAAGATTAGAAATTAGCCCTTAAAGGCAAGTGGAATATAGAGCAAGCATGAGAACGCATTCACAAAAAAGCAGAACCAGCTTTTATTGAATGTGAAAAACACAGGACTGTATGTCAGCATATAAAATATTACCAGTCATGCTCGTTCCCAAGCCCCACCTTAGCAGTCAATAAATTCCACAATGCCTGACTGCAAATGCTACTGTCCAAGCACTATCTGCAAGTCCCAGAAATGCTCAACATTGTTGTTCAAGTGCACTTCACTCAAATCAACAAAGGTCAACCTGACTGAACAAAAGTGGCCATCAAGACTTTATAATTCAGTCATCTGAGTTTCATTAAATGGAATGGTTCTTTAGATTGTTTGGAAACTAGGAAAAAGTTCATTGTTTACAAATGCCTATTCAAAGGTCAGTGAAATCAGAACTGAGCACAGAGTCAAAGTAATCTTTTTATGTTATGGGTGGAGGAATGTATTTCCTGGTCTTAATCAGCGACATCTGTAAATGCACTTACGGTGACTGGGGACCACTGTACTGTAACTCCACACTGTGCACTGCATGATATTACATACCAACATATGTCTGTACCTTTTTTTCATTAAACAAGACACATCTTTATTAAATTAATCACTTATGATATAAGCATTCATATATTTAAATAAATGAAAACAAACCATATTGACATAATTTTAGCTGCAAACATTACATCACTTATAATCTATCCAGTCACTGTCAGTCAAACTTTACATAGCTCATTCAAATCCTGCCTTCTTTTAAATCTCATTCCTCGTCTGCATATATTGTTCCCACAATTTCCATTTATTGCTATGTAATTTGGTCCTACCCTTTTCTAAAGATCAAATCTCCAGTTGTTTTATCTCCATTACTATATTCTCTACTTCTAGTACAATTGGTTTAGACTTTAATGTTCATTGCTTTTTTGGACATCAGCTGGGTATGCCAACCATGTGTTTCCAAACGTTAGACAAACAGTACACTTATGCCGTGCTGACGAAGCGATCGGAACACTGAAACATGCATGTTCACAGCTGGTGGGGTTTGGCTTTATTGGCCTGAATATTTCCATAACAGACTTAAAAAGGAAAAAAGTCATGGCCATTCAGAACTGCCATATTGCTGAAACAGCTGATGTCTTAAGGGGTCATTTGCATATATCCCATGTTATCGGTAATACAAGAGGTTTTAAGGAATCACACAGTGGAACTCTAGCTTGGCTGGGTTTTTCTTTTAGTTTTTACTGATTGTTTTTTCTGTGTTTTAGTTTGATTACTGAATCACAGGAACATAGCACAGATTAAAACCACTAGCTAAACAACAGATCACAGGGACCAGGCCCTCTTCCTACAGAGTGTTGTCAGTAAAAATAAACTAATATCCTTCTTAATGTACAATTGGGAAACCCTGCCTGTGCAGATCTCATTGTTGTATGGATATAGGCAGGACATAGGCAAGTCACTCAAGGACAGCAAGACTGATACCCAATCTGTACCAAAAGCCCTACAAAGGGAAGCCAGAAGTGCTTAACACTTAGAAATGAGAAAACAAAGCAGATTGGCAACATAACCAATATATTTAAGTAGCATTAAGTGAATTATCTGAATCAAAGCAGAGAACACCTCTCAAAAAATGAAAATAAAAAAAAGCACGGGGAGTGAACATGAGCAGAAAACACACTATAAAGACAGAATGTGAGAAGCTCATGGGCAATAAGAGAAAGCATTTGTTCCAAGAAAGGGTGGCAGATTTTCAAACAGCCTTGCTGAAGAAGTTATAGGGTACAAATAATTAAAGAAGTCAATAACGCATTGGAGTGGCAAAATGCAATCTTTCTGAGTAAACTGTATGTATGTGAAAGTTTATATTTTATTTTTTGCATTCATTCATTTTTATTGTACCAGCCAGTTCCATAATCTCTGTGTCCTGCCCAGAACATAAAAGACTAAAAGGAAACATTGTTGGGTACTGTCATTAAATTCACTGAAAATTCAAAAGGATGAAACAATATGTTCAGACCCCAAAAATTTAAAGACACATATGTGGTCATCTGCCATACTGCAGGGTACTTATCCTTGTTTGATACAAAAACCAGACTGAAAAAAAAAAAGATGTTAAAATGTCTGCTGCGCTCTAGACTAACAAATTAGCAGAAAGCAATAAAAATTATACTTGTACACTAGGAGGCTCCGTAGGAAAAATATTACAATTCAAATATAGAAAATCTGGTCCAGAAATGTTACTTTTTAAATGATATTATTGTTTTTTAATCATTTTTTTCTGCAATAATGAAATATTTTTCTCCTCAAGGATCCAAAGACCTCACCTGGTAGTTTCACAACTGGCCCATTCATTCTGGAGGGATAGGAGTCGGGCATTCCCGAACCACACAAGAGACTTTCAGCCTATTTGTTCCTGCCTGGAAATCCCTTTGTCCCTCTTTTCCTTGGCAAGAGTCAGGTGATAGTGAGTGGATCAACTTTTTGGTCCAGATGAGAGGCCTATCCTCTTATTTTTGCAGCACTCCTTCCCCCTTTGGTCTACTCCCTTATTTTGGGAGTACCCCCCCCCCCACCTTGGCAGTTCTTTCAAGCTCAGGGGAAGAATGCCTCTACAGAATGAGTTTCCTCAGTTATCACTGTGAATACACCATGACAGCATGGGCTTAGCAAGCTTGAACTAAACTAGTTAACACCTAGTGCTCCAGCAAGATGTCTTCTGTATGGCAAGCCAGAGGTGCTCACTCCCATCCCCCTTAGCCAGTTCCTACAGGTGCTCAAGCTGCTATTCAAACTCAGGTTGCCTGCACCATAGTCAGAGCTTTATCCCTCTGTACCACAGAGCTTTTGATAACCTGCCCTTCAGTGTCTGTCAAACATCAAGTCCTCTTCCCACATAACTGTACCCTATTCATTCAACTCATTTGTAATATAGGAGGGCCCATACCAAACTGAGAAAAAGCTGACTGGAATGGATTGTTATCCCAAGAATCACGGAGGTGCTTCTTCTCCATTCAAATGCTATTGGGAGGTAATGCCCTTGTGCTAGTGCCTTTTACTTCAGATTTATTGAAGTTTTTATATCCTAAGCACTTAAATATATATCATTGTGGAAGCCAGTGAAATTAATGAAATTGCCCTTTAAAACATTTTACAACAATGCAATATTGCTTAAAGCTACATCCTCTTGGAAAATATCGGCAAACAACTCAAAACAGATGGCAACACAGTAACCACTATGGTCACACAGAAATGATCCAAATAACCCTGACAGAAGAATGTCCACTGAAGTTCTAAACATTACATATAAAGTTCATTCCTTCCACAACAAAGCAAATCCTTCACAACTACCATCCTAAGTGAAGCTATAACCTGTACTAGTGACTGTCATTCCCATAAAACATCCACTGAAGTCCAAACTTTTATAAACTCATGAGTAAAAATGAATCCAAGCTCAGATAAAACAAGTTAATGTGGGAATATCTGTAGAAGAATTAAAGACAGCATTGGCCACCCCTCTATGTGTAGTGCAGCAAAGTATAACAAAACTGCCTAGGAAATGCAACACTGCTGCAAGCAATGAATGTAGATGAACTTAGCACCTGCAAAAGATGCAGAAAGTTACTGAACAAGTAACTCTGTAGCAAACTGCTAAAAAGCTGATAAACACACACACACACACACACACACCAGTAGGGCTAGAAAACAGTTTAAATAATCCCCCATGGCTTAGCAATACAAAAACCAAACAAAAATTTCCCATTATCAATGTTATGAAATGAATGATGAACCCATTTGGAATGAGTTAAGTCCAAGTAACCCTGAGTTAGAAATTGGCACAAGCAGATGTTCACTGATTGACATTTGGTGGGGTATATATATATATATATATATATATATATATATATATATATATATATATATATGCACATACATACAGACACACACACACACACACACACACACACACACACACAAACACAGATGCCTTAATCCCACCCTTAGATGGCTAACATCAACACTCATGTCACCATGGCAGTGTGCTACACCTTCTCAGTGTGTTCCTGTACATATGCTGCTGAAGGCTACTTTCACTGATATCAGATAATTTTGTCACACTGCAAGACTCCGTATGCAAGATGGCAAACAGCCAACTGGAAACCACCTCTCCTTGAACTCGCCATGAGCAATCTGATGCCAGCTGCAAACTCCTAGTCCCTCTGCCAGGCTCGTCCAGTACACAAACTGCTACTCAAGCTCAGGCTGTCCAGGTCATAGTCAAGTCTAGGAATGCAATTTAGGGAAGGGAAATTAATAAAGAGAGCATTTGTTTAAATTGCAGTTAAAGGATGAAAGATATGTTTGTTCTCCATGCTAAGGCAGCACAAAGAGAAAGTTAATGCAGTTGTGGAATCCCAATCTGTGATTTTAGGGGGAAAAGCATAGCTTTACTGGAAAAATAAATGTTGCGCTATTACCCAGCATAGTGGCAGCAGTCAGTCATACAAGAATTTATAGCTGACATACCAAAGAATGATGCAGGGCACTAACGCAGTAGATGTTTAACAATTAAAGAAGGAAAGTTAATTTGTGCATGTTTTTGATGTATATAGTTACTGGTTTTGTATTTTCCATTGTATGTAACTAGGAGTATGCACACTGAATGTGCAAGGGGATTCTATGCACAATTTACAAAACTTATTGATAAGGTGAAATATCGGAAAAGAAAAATACAGCAGGGGAAGCAGAGTAAATGTAAAAGGAGTAGGAGAAATGCCTAATATCAGTTGAGCAGAATTATTCCTGCAATGGTACATGGAGATAATAAAGAAAAAGTAAAAGGGGAAAAGGCAAATAGGATAGTTAAATATTGATAATCGCATGATATTTTAGGATATTATCATGGAATGTAAATAGTCTTACCAACCAGCCAAAAGTAAACAAGATTCTCATACATATTAGGGAAATGGAAGCTCAGGTAGTAATATTGCAGGAAACGCATTTGACTACAAAGGAATATAATAAAATAATAAGAAAATGATTCAGTGAGAGTTATTCAGCAGAATATGCATGATTGTTACTACTTGTGACATCCCCACTCTGGGCCAGTAATCAAGGAGCTTGAATCCCCACCACTGAAACGCACTAAAAAAATAAACAGGACTGGAGTAAGATATGGTACAAAAACAAACTTTTAAATCCAAAGTAAAATCTTTGTTTTATTGCATTATTAAATTTTGTTTGATCCCAGACGTGTCGGTTCGGTACCTATTTTACTGGATTAGGAGTAAGATATGGTACAAAAACAAACTTTTAAATCCAAAGTAAAATCTTTGTTTTATTGCATTATTAAATTTTGTTTGATCCCAGACGTGTCGGTTCGGTACCTATTTTACTTTGGATCCTCACCACTGACACTGGAGAGGGATGCTCACTTGGAACAAAAATGGATACACCCAGTATTTCCAGATGCAGCTGTCTGCATCAAGCACAATTTCCCTTAAGAGCATACAGGAACGCACTCAGTCCGGGGGCTGGTTTTCCCTCTCTCTCTCTGTAGATCCCTGATAAGACTCCCCACTGGCACAGCTACAGAGTCAAGTCCTTAGCCAGGGTTCCAAGCAAAGTCTTCCAGCACTCTCTCTGTGAAACCAGTGCTTTGTGTCCCTGCCCAAGTAGCTGTCACACTCTCTGAGAATTGATTTTCATACACACACACACACACACACACACACACACACACACACACACACACACACACTCACACATACATCTGGGAAAGGCTGGCACAGATTTACTAGCTATGTCCAGTTCTGCCCAGACTATAAGGTAGTTACAACTGCCACCAGACATTCCAAAGCCAGCTACTCTAAGGATCTTACAAGGGTACCCAATTATACTGAGTGAAATTAATATTAATACAAATGATAGTGTCTGGCCAATGCAGTAAGGCTTTCAAGAGGGCCACAGTGTCTGCAAGTCCGCTCAAAGTTTAAAATATTCACTAAAGGACCAGTCACAATGAAAGGTTTAAATATATTTAATAATAAATAATAAAAGAACGTGAAAATACTACATATCCATTTACAATAAACACCAGAGTTTCAATCACAGGAAATATTAAAATAACATAGATGACTATATTCACACACATACAGAAAAACAGTACGTAATTAATCTTACTATATTTTCTTGACTGATCTAAAAAATTAGTATTCTCTGGTTCACTTACTAGAACAAGGCAAGATGAAGTAGGTGAGGGGGTCCTGCCTTGTCAGGTTCCAAAAACAAAAATGAAACTTTAGTCTTACCTTGTGTCTTTCGGCTTTTCCCGGTTAGGGGTCGCCACAGAGGAACTCCGGTCCGCTAATGATTGGCAGCAGATTTTTACGTGCCGAGTTGCCGGCCCTGACGCACAACCTTCAACTAAGGTACGCCCATTCACACATGGCTCCACACAGAAGACGCTCTAGCTGATAATCGAACAGGACAACGCTACCGCAGCACCACCACCGCAGCAAACTTTAGTCTTATCTAGTATTAAAATATCATTTTAATGATGGATTACAGAATGACATCACATACACCTGGTTATCTGACTTCTTGGCTAGAAGCATTATTTACTACATTTGTGTCAATAATACACACACATAGAGCTTGCTAAGATCTGTTGCAGCTTCTGGAAGTCATAAAAACATAAAACACTTACACTGTTCCAGAGTAGCAATTAGTTCCCCGCTAGAGACAATACAGAATGAATCTTAGTACTTGTTTTCCCAGACATTTTGTCTCTGGCTGCAATCAAAACTGTAAGATACAATCTCTATAGCCTAAATTAAGTCATTTAATTTCTCACTATTTTTCAAACTTAGCAGGACTAAGATTACACTCTTCTCTCGCAGTATCATCTGTTAAAACATATACATTTAATCAGTTACAATACAGTCAGGACCCACTATTGGTACATTTTTCAACACAAGCATCTGTACAAATCAGTTTGATATACAAATGACATGTACTTCTTCATAAAATTCCAGCTGGCTGTGCTGGCATATGTCACACATCCTCTGTCCTACTTCTCCTGGCATAACTGGCAATACCTCACATTGTCACACTACTAAAAAACAAAAACATATCTATGATAGTAGAAGAAAAAAGAAAAAAAGACACCTTGGGATAAATTTGTGAAGGCAAGAGGTTACGGTCAGGGTAAAATAATTACTCTAGTAGTGGTATACATACCTTTGCAAACAAAACAGAATGAGTTAAAGAATTAAAGAAAGTACTCAGTAAGATAAAAGGCTATTAGCAGGGGATACTAATCACATGTGGAGACAAGAAAGTGGCAACAGATAAAACAGACATCTCTGAAGGGCCTTGGATTGTAATGATCTCTAAAGAGGGGATTTTTTTTTTTTTAGGATTCTACCTAAAGATTTTTGGTTTTTGGATATGTCAGGAAACTTAAATAAGGGCATGAATATACCGATTTTCTCAGATGCGTAAGAATTGGGCAAAGTTAGGTGGGTGGGTTTATATCACAGGAGCATAGTTATCTGATGAAATATTTAAAGACACATCCAGTATACCGTATGGATCGTGCTTAAATTCTATTTCAGATTAAAATTCCAGTACAAAATTATATCCAAACTAAAGAATGAAAAAGTCCCACAGCCAAACTACTTAGTAAAAACTACAAGAAAGGCCCCCTTCACTGTGTAATACCTTAAACCTCCTGTAGTGGAGACCGATGGGATATATGCAAATAACCCCTTAAGGACATATCAATATTTCAAATACATGGCTTCTGAGTGTCCATGATTTTTTACTTTTACTGTTTAAGTCTAATTGTGCATTCAGACCAATAAAGTCAAACCTCATTCACTACAGACATGCCATGTTTTGCCCTTGTTCTAAGCTAGTCAATAGAGTATAAGTGGATTGTTTGGCCGTATTTTAGAAACAGAGAGCCTAAAAACAAGCCTGATGTCCATAGCATTAGGGTGACTGCAAAATATTCCAAATAACATGCAAACCAAAGGGTTAAAAAGCCACACAAGCAGACCACTTAGAAAAAACTACAAGAAAGACCCAGCAAAGCTTGGATGTTGAAGGTATGCGGGAATTATCTCTAGGAAGTAATGGAAAGAGTTAGATTCCATTAAGAAATTAATTAAGTTGGTATAAGATAGCTGTAATCAATTAACACTTAGGATGATGGGGTTTTGTCAAAAGAGTTTATACACAGCAGAGGCACTAGGCAGGACTGCCTGCCTACCCACTGTTTGTGGTTAACTTAGAATCTTTAGTTAAAAAAGATTATGGACGGTACAATAAAAAGATATCACTGGTGGACTTTGAGTAAAAAGCTGTGCATTTTGTAGATGATGTGATGTTGTACATCATACAAGCAGAATGGACTTGAGTAAGCTATCTAGAATTTTCAGAGATTTTCAGGATCTGGCAGGTTATAAGATAAAACACATTCACCAAGGCAGAACGTGTAGCAAACATCCCTCAAGCTGCTACAGTACAGGAAAATAAAGGATCCAGCAAAAGACTTCTAAAATTACAGTGCACTTTATTAAAATATCAACACAACACAAATAAAAAGACAGGTAAGTAATTTTATGCTATCTTAGTGCTTCTTCAGACCTAATGCATTCAAAAATCCCACTTCCATCTTTATACCAAAACCAGCCAATCTCATAAGAGCATTACTTAATTTTCGGAGCCTTAAGTATCGGCTTTAAAGGTATATACCCATTGAGTGCATATTCCTTGTCTACCTTTAGATGTATAATCCATTTTAACTCATTCACTTCAGTGAAGTTTTCTATATCTCCTACTCTCATGTCATATTTCACTAGTTGCACCATAAACTTGTCTAGCCAATGCATTAGTTCTTCTGAAAATGCATATTTCACTTAAATGCTCTCTAATTCTCTCTCTAAGAGTACGGTTAGTCTTGCCCACGTAAAAACATGGGCAAACAGAGCAAACAGATAAATATATCAAATTATTGCTTGAGCAGTCTGCAAATAAATCTGTGTGTGAATTGAGATGTAACAGGATGAACTAAAGTGGTAAAAATAGCTGTATAATCACAAATGCTGCATACTCTGGCAGGGAAATGTCCCTATATGATTGGACCTCCTTAAAGGTTCATAGGTAGGTACTAAGCTACCGGCCCATGGGCCTATGTAAGCCTAGCCAACAAGGTTCCCTGGCTTATGCCACTTAAGAAAGTTATTTTCCTGTGCCACTGTCGAGCAGAGACACAGAAGTGATCCCCAGGGTGTATTTCCTATTTCCCATCCACTCATAACGATTTTTCTTGAAGAGTGCTAATGAAGAACTTTACTTGGAATGGATGGGTAACCTGTTCCAGAGTATGGGAAGTCTCTGGGACAGGAATCTATCTCTCCAGCACGTCCTGTTTATTGTGGTGACAAGATTTAGGTCCCTAGAGCATGTAGCTTGCAGGGATTGGGATTTCTTTAGGTGTAGCATGTCCAACAGCTCTGGGTTTGACATAGCTTTACATGTTAGGCAGAGATCACCTCGGAGTAGGCGATATGCTACGGAGTAAAGCTGGAGTTCTTTGAGACTGTCAGTGTAGGGCATTTGTTTGAGGCACATAATCCTCTTTGCGAGGTACTTCTGTGGCCTTTCCAGCTGCTGCAGATGTCTTGTGAGGTACATTCCAAAAGGGGCATTGTACTATATAATGGGTCTAAGGAGTGTCGAGTAGAGAGGAACAATGACCTCTTTTTTTCCTGGATGAGAACCCTTTTATGATGGTGTGCCATGTAGAAGGACTTCATGACTACTGCGGCGATGTGACTATCAAAGGAGAGACTACTATCCACCTGGGTCCCAAGGTCTCATCACACATTCAGTGTTAAGTAGATTGCTGCCTATGTGGTAGTTCATGGGTACAGAATTTTTACCAAAGAGGATGACACTGCACTTGTTGGCATTGAGCTTAAGGCCATGGCTCTGACACCAGGCATCTGTCTCAGCGAGGCCCTTCTGTAGGATGTCCACATCATTTGGGGACTTGACTATGGCTCCTAGTTTGCAGTCATCTGCCAACTTCATTAGCAAGAGGCCTTCTGTGTTAGCCTGTACTTCAGAGAAGTAGATACTAAACAGGAGAGGTCCCAGGACAGGCCCTGTGGTACTCCACTTGTCACTGCTTTGAGGTCAGATTTGGAGTCTGCAACTTTTACAGTGTGGGTTCTGTCAGTGAGCCAGTTGGCAACCCATCTTGTGACATAGGGATTTATACCTAGTTTAGTGAGTTTAGCTATAATTCCAGAATTGGGATGGTGTTTATAGCCTTGGCGAGGTCAAGATAGGCTGTGTGAACCACCTTACCCTCATCTATGGATTTGGTGACTGCCTCAAAGAAGTCGATCAGGTTCAGGAGGCATGATCTGCCTTTCACAAACCCAAACAGGGTGGGATCTAGAGTTTGGAGATTACCAATGTCTTTGTTAATGAGTTCCATGATGATACATTCCATGGCCTTGCAGACCAGGCTCGTCAGGTTAATAGGTTGATAGTTCCCGGGATCAGTGGTGGCTCCCCCTTTGTGGAGTGGGATAACTGTTGCTGTGCGCCATTCAGTGGGAACAAATCCTGATGTGAGGCTATTATTGAACATGGTGCTTAAGTGGGGAGGCAGTTCGTTCTGAAGTTTGTGTAAAACGCAAGCTGGAATGTTGTCCGTTCCCATGGATGCTGTGTTTTGGCTTTAGAGAGTGCAGCTTTTACCTATGTAGTTGTGATTACAGGGACTCTGCATTATTCCTCTATAGATATAGGCCCTTTAGTGGGGGGGGGGGGGTAAAGTTAGCACTGAACCTATCTGCCAGGATGTTGGCAATATCAGTTGGTTCTGTAATGTTCATGCCATTGTGCTGTACCTCAGAGCAGATCTCGGTGTTGCCATCGCGATTCTTGACATAGCTATAGAATGCTTTGTGGTTGTCCTTAGAATTAGTGGCGATTTTGTTTTCGTAGCTAGCTTTGGAGGATCTTATAAGGGATCTCAGCTTCTTACTGAGGCTGACCAGGGAGCTCCTCCACTCATGGGATTTTACTCTCTTTTGCAACAGTTTCTTCCTTCTGTTGTACAGTTTGTTTATGGCAGGGGGCCATCAGATTGGCTTCCTTTTTTGGAGGATAGTGTCTTGGTTCTGTTTGGGATAGCACGATCCATGCACTTATGTAAGTGCTTATAGAGTGCATTTGTATAGGATTTAGCAGTTGTAACTGTATTGTCCATCTACATGGGTGTCATGAAGTTCACCACTTCTGTCTTAAGAAGCATGAAGTTGGCTTTGGAAAAATATTTTTTACTGTGGTTTCCTTAATGGGGGGTGGGGGCAGGATGTGAATATCAAGGGTGATTAGCTTATGGTCGGATTGGACCAACGAGGAGTTGACTTCAGGTGTGGAAAATAGCTTATGGTCAGATTGGACCAACGAGGAGATGACTTCAGGTGTGGAACACCGGTCACTCATGTTGGTAATGGCTAGGTCTAGGATATTGTTGCTGCTGGTGGGGGTGTGGATAAGTTGATCCAGGGCATTGGAGATTATGAATTCCAGAAAGCATTGAGCTAAGGAGTTGGTACACGAGTAGTTTTCCCAGTTAATGGTGGGGTAGTTGAAGTCACCCATTACTAGGGTGTTTGGTTGAACCCTAATATTTTCCAGTACATCAAGAAAAGAGGAGTGAGAATCCTGGGGCATGGTGGGGGATCTGTAGCAAGCTACAATTCGGATTGCAGTTTTGCCCAGAGTTAGTTTCACTTGGATAACCTCGGATGCATTATGCTGAGCAACTAGCCTGGAGGTGTGGATATCCTTAATGAATATGGACACACCTCCATATTTGGTGTTTTGGTCCAGGTTACATGGCCGAAAAGTGTGGTATGAGTTATAGCCTGGTAGTGCAGGGCTGCTCTCTGGAGCCTTGAACCAGGTCTCAGTCACTGCACAGATATCGATGTTCTCCATTTTAAGGAGTGCCTCGAGTGAGTGCATTTTGAGATTTAGACTTCTAGCATTGAGTAGCATTACCCTCAGTTTTTGCTTGCCTGTTCCTGCTATGGTGGTGAATTTGTCATTTGAACCTTGCCTAAAAAGGCACTATAGGGGCAGCAAGAGCCTTAGCCAGTATCCGGAATCCCAGGGGCGACAGATGCAGACCATCTGTGGCAAAGCATTGTGGTCTGTCGACCATGTCATCTTACGTCTTACTTCAATATTCCCCTCTCCATAGCAAAGCATCTATTTCAGGGTCTTCCTATTCTTAAACTAGAATCTTGGATGGTCCCCAACTATTTGTTTGATCTTATCATCTGCGGTAAGAACTGGCCAGTTATGTCTAATAATATCACAGACTACATTTACAATACTTGAATAAAACAGAGAAATTCCTGCCAACCTTCTGTTAACTAGGATAATAAAATCAGTTTGTTTTCCTGTCTCATCCTCATTACATCTCTTAGAAAAGTAGGGTTTAGTTCTACACCCCCCCCCCCCCCCCCATGAAAGAACCTCACTGGCTGCTGACTGAATCTCATCTTCTCTATAACCCCTTCCCTTCAACTGTTGGGACAGCTGATGAATTTCCTCTTCAAAATTCCAATCTAAGTTGTTCAATCCTGACAGTCTCATACAATGTCCTCAATCAATATTCCTATAGCCATATTGCAGATGCATACTATCTCTGTGTAATGTGTTGCTCCTCCTACATGCTTTCTTATGGACCCTCATTACAAATTTATTATCTAGAGTCTTCCTCACTTTAACATCCAAAAAATCTATCTCCTGGTCTGAAAGGTTTATGGTGAATCTAATGAAAGATGCAGTCATCTCCAGCTATCTAATAAAGTCCATCAATAAGGGAAAGGGGCTTCTCAATAACAAAAAGATGTTATTGACAAACCTGTTATAGTACTTTATATTCTGCACATATATATTATTATTCAGTAAATGCATAAGCTCCCACTATGCGAGTACCTTATTGGCATACAAGTTAGCACATATTGTACCCATTCCTTTCTGATTGTATGATGTACATCACATCATCTGCAAAATGCACAGCTTTTTGCTCAAAGTCCACCAGTGATATCCTTTTATTGTACAGTCCATAATATTTTTTAACTAAAGATTGTAAGTTAACCACAAACAGTGGATAAGACAGGCAGTCCTGCCTAGTGCCTCTACTATGGATAAATTATTTTGACAAAACCCCATTAGTGTTGATTGATTACAGATATTTTATACCAATTTAATTATTTTTTTGTAGAATCTAACTCTTTCCATTACTTCCTGGAGATAATTTCCACATACCCTCAACATTCAAGCTTTGCTGGGTCTTTCTTGTATTTGTTATTTTCCTGTGCTGTTACAGCTTGAGGTTATAAGATAAACAAGACTAAAACTAAAGGAAACAGCTGTTAATTACACTCCCACTGATGAACTGGTAGAGCAATACCCTTTCTAATGTGGTCATAATAGGATGAAACACTTAAGGGTGCAGGTCATGAGAGAAGAGGAAAAGGTGGAAAGACAGTCCTAGGAGGAAACAAAGTTAAAGATATGTGAGTAAGGAAATGGAAGCTGATGAGTATGAATTTAGACAATAAAACCA
Organism: Protopterus annectens; assembly: GCF_019279795.1. Classification (NCBI taxonomy): domain Eukaryota; kingdom Metazoa; phylum Chordata; order Ceratodontiformes; family Protopteridae; genus Protopterus; species Protopterus annectens. Next base: position 512,213,879 of record NC_056747.1, on the reverse strand, counting down.
CTAGAAATAAAAATGTCTGTTGTTACTTTGGTCTTACATGTGGGATAAAGAAAAGTTATGTACTTATCATACGTAAAAAAACAACAAGGTAAAAGAAGCAGCTCCAGAAACCAAACGAAACGACAAGACCAGTAAGCCTTCAAGGCCGAGGTGCTAGAGTGAACTGATTAAACAGATTTTACTGGTCTTGTCGTTTCGTATGTACTTATCATACCTCTAGATCCTTTCATCCTTGTCCATCCGATACAACTGATGGGTCTACAAGCTGCTTGTCAGATGTGAGCCAGCAAAACTAGTGATCCAGCCTCAAGATCATCAAAATTCTGTCTCCCCATTATACCTGTGCCTGCAGCTCATTCAGTTCATGATTGTCACTAGATGTAACTTATGCTTATGGTTTCTGTGAAAGAATCCCCAACCTTCAAACCACTCATAGATACAAATGGAAGGGGTAGGGAAAAGTTGTCATATTGGATGGACAAAGACAAAAAGATTTAGCATCATGGTAAGGACATAACCTTTCTATCTTATTCATCATGTCCATCTGATCCAACCAATGGGTCAGTATCCTTGCCTAGTGGTAAACTTGAGTAACATTATGACAAGAGACCTTTGAGGACAAATATTCCAAAGAAAGCTCTTGTTCATGGGATCAAATCTAATTGATAATGCCCAGAAATGTATGTATTGCAGGCTAAGTTGCTGCAGTGCAAATGTTATCTATGAAAGAATTCTTGAAAGAGTCAATAGAGCTAGCTACTGATCCAGTACAATAAACTTTTAGCTTGCCTGATAATGTCCAGTTATGGCTAGAATAAACACAAGAGACACAAAGTCTGAGAGCCACCTCAAAAAGTGACTTTAGAAACAAATGGGACCAGTCTGTTGTTGGCAAAAGACACATAACTGTGAGCCTTTCTTGAAGGGTCTGGTTTGGTGTAGATAAAACTGCAACCGCTTATGGAGATCCAAGGTATAGAGAAGGTATTCAGCTTTGTTAGCATGATTAGGAAAAATACTGGTAGATGGATGGGTTGGTTCAGGTTTGGTTCTGATGTCACCTGGGGAAGGAAGAAAGGAAGGAAGGTTTAGGAATTTATATGGGATGGAAAGAGCCCTAGGATGAGCTGGGAAAAGTTTTAATTTTACCTGTGGACCAGAGTGGAGTGGGACTGCCAAACCTACAAAATTACTATAAAGTGGCACACCTAAGGCAAGTGTACTTGTCACAATCCCAAAAGTGTAGTACAAAATGGCAACATTTGATGTTGAATCAAGGTGGCTATAAAAAAGGTAATAAGAGATTGGGGATATGGACTCCAGTTCGAACCAGGAGAAGACTACACAGAAAAAGTAGACACTCACAGTGATAAAGGAAACAGACATATTCCCAACTGTGTTACTGGAGCTCAGCAAACAAGCAGATAAACTGCCTATGGGAGGCTTAAAAAAGCAAGGGATCTAAGATTCTGACAACATCTAATTAAGGAGGACAACCATTTCTTGAGAGAGAAAGAGACAGAGAGAGAGAGAGATAGAAAAAGAGAGAGCAAGCGAGAACAAAAGAAAAATTTGGATTTCAAAACGGTGACTTTTATTTGGTTTCATGGACTGGTAAGAAATGGAGGGAAATGGAGAGACAGAAAGAAATGTTAGTTTTAAAGCCAGAATTGGTACATTTAATCATTGAAGCTAGACTGCCAGATCCACAGCACAAGCGATTAAAAATCCACTTCATAACAATTACTAGAATCCGGGAGAAAAACTGAAGAATGCTTGTGAGGCAAGGTTAGGCAAGAAAACAGCAATGGCAGAAGGTATGCCACCAAAATAGTTACCAAATTCAGATTTCAAATTTTTACATGCAAGTATTTGCACAAACACCTTTATATCCCAGGAAGATTAAGCAACATGTTTCCAAAAGTCGATGAAGGATGTTGGAGGTGTAGGCAAGACATTAAAAGTGATTAGAAACATATTTTTGGTTTTGTTCAACATTAGCAATATTTAAGGAAATGGAAGGAATGATACTAACTCAGAAACATTTATTTCTAAGGAAGAGGTTTGAAAAGAATTTGACAAAGCATTACAGAGCAATAACAGATTTAATGATTCTGATAGCTAAAAAAAAAAACAAAACAAACAAAAAACAAGATAATGGAAATTAGATAGTCCTTCGAGCATAACATCTATATAAAAGATTATCAAAGACCTGAAAAATATAGATTAAACTCAGCACCACAATGAAAATCTATAGGGGTTAGGGATAAATGACTGATACAGACACAGTTAATAAATGTAGGAAAAGAAGAAACTGGCAGGCTGGATGTCATATTGAGTTATTTAATGGAAAAAAAAATGGAAAAAAAACAGGCAGGACAGAGAGAACTTTCATGGAAATGTATAAGAGAAGATTAGGAATCCTTCTACCTGTCGTGGTACAGATGTAAAACTTTGAACAAATGTTGCTATCAGATATGCAGAAAGGATGTAATCCCAAACACAGAGCTGTGACCAGATGTATATCTAGGAAGTGAGATTGTCTTTCTAAGAGTAACAATAAATGACTGTCCAGCCACTAGGGGAGCAAGTGTACCATGCATGAGGATTGCACAATGGATGCATTAATTTTTGTTATTGAGTTGTTAATAAATCTTGTTCTGTCAAAAATGTTTTAGCTGCTTCTAATTCTTTCAAAAAACCAATAAAAATGTTTTTCTATATACCTACATTAAGAAACTGGTTTGGGTGGGGTTTGGCTTTATTGGCCTGAATTTTCCATTAAGACTTAAAAGAAAAAAGTCATGGGCATTCAGAACTGAGATGTAACTGAAACACATGATGCCCGTAAGGGGTCATGTGCATATATTCCATTATCCTCAGGATTTTCTGATGTATTTTTTTTACTATACTAAGAAACTGCACAATTTTGTAATATTAGAAACTTGTGATGATATTCTTTCCATATTAATGTTTCTAAATAATTAATTAACAGGTTGGTTGCTGAAGGAGCTAGGAAGGGTGTGATAGAAAGAAGTGGCATTTTGTCAGCTCACCCACTGAAGCATTTAAAAAGAGGTGAGTGAGACTTCTGTCTACAATCTGGCACATCCCTGGTGGGGAAGTGTTACGATCACAAGGCCATTACATTCAGCATTAGAGGACAGGGCTGGGCAAGACTGATGCTACATGCTGTGATTCATGTGACGTCAGCAGCTCCTCCCAGTTAAAGCATCCCAAGAAATTCCCTACATGCATGACAGCATATATGACATTGCATATACGCCATTGCTAGAGGCTCCTCTGTACATTTCTCCATCCCCTTTCCAACCCAAATATGGCCTTAGCAGTCCCAGTCTATGTGGCATAATACCATGGATACTATAATTAGGTGTAATAGCAGCAGAATGCACCAAATGGTCAGCTAGAAGGTATGCAGGGGTACAAAAAATATTTAAAAGTCCTTGAACAAATCCCAGTCACTGCATAAAATAATGTTTTGTATATACAATCGTACTTATTGATTTTAAGACAAAAAAATTGTGATACAGTTCAAAAGCTCAAAGGCAAAACTAGCTGATACTGCTCAAAGGCCCATAAAGAAATGAGGTGCCCGTGCAACTTGAAAGTGCCACAATGGTGATTACCAGAACTGCAGAACAACAACTTACAAATGATGGGGGTATTCATTAAGTTTGAGACTGCAGTATCTTAAGAGTATTCTTCTTTTGATGAGCTACAGTAATTTTGATAAGTAGCAGGAATGTGGGTGTTGCAGCTCCCCATGTCTATGGATGTGGGTTGAAGCCCACCCCAAACCACTTAAAAGGTGTGTGCAACAGTGAGTCTTGCAATTTGCTGTTTTTTCTATCTGAAGTGCCTTTTACCTTTTGAAAATGTCATGATTCATGCTAAAGAGTTCTGCACTTCTGAAGGAGAACCAAAAAAGTTGATCCAATGATACAGGTAACTTGCATAAATATACGCTAAACAAGAAAAATCTGCAGTTATAACACAAAATATCTTACTAATTTTTGTCCTGTTATCAAAAATGTAATATAATGCCTTTAGATACAGCAACAAAGGAACTGCATAACAACTGACCTGCCTAAATAATTATTTTTTTCAGGTTCTGCTTTGTCATGTTACACACCCTACAAATGTGAATCTTTTGAAAGTTTCTGATGATATTGCACAGAATGTTATCATTATTTGGGAGGGTAGTACCATTTAATACACTTTTCTACTTGAATAAACATTGTGGATGCCAAGAAATTATTACTTAAAAACACAATTAATCTGACCATCTGCATGCTTCCAAAAAGACAACTACTACAACACTGAGAAAAATGTCCATTTTATTCTGTTATACTTGGCAGTATCCCTTAATGGTAGCCTATTTGCATCTCCTCCACACACAATCCATATACTGCAGCAGCTGAAGTGCCAGTCTTCTTCTTCTTCTTTCGGCTTTTTCCCGGTTAGGGGTCGCCACAGCGGATCACCTTGTCCGCTCATGATTGGCAGTGGTGTTTTATGGTGTCGAGTTGCCAGCCTAGCGCCCAACCTTCCACAGAAGGCACACACACGCACACACTCACACCTAGGGCCAATCCACCTACAACATGTCTTTGGGATGTGAGAAGAAACCGGAGCACCCGGAGGAAACCCACGTGACCACAGGGAGGACATGCAGACTCCGCACAGAAGGCACCGCAACTGAGGATCGAACTGGAGAACCTCTTGCTGTGAGGCGGCAATGATAACCACTGCACCACAGTGGCCGCAGCAGCTGAAGTGTCAATAATTAATTTAACTATCTTCCAAAGCAAAACAATTTAAAAATGATCTGGAAATAGGATAAAAAAAAATGTCCACAGCTTTGTCTCCTTACTCATGTTTGTCTAACTACTTTCTCATTTGAACATTTTAATTTGGAAAACATGGGAAATTGCTAATTCCATCCTCTTTAAAATTACAATTCTTCCTGTCTTGAAATTTAACAGTGCCAGGTTCTTACCCATTACAAATTTTCATATGACAGAAAAAGAAGTTATGTACTCACCATAACATTCCATGTGAGTTGTTCATCTCGCCTTCATTCTTACAGACGGGTTCGGAGCCGATCCTTGGCTCCAAGTCGGCCTACTACAAAGATCGAGGTCTTCAGACAGCTCAAAGCCAAGTCCCTATCCCATGATGCACCTAGAGTTACCTCAGATCTTGTTTGCTGCGTATAATAATACCATGTGCCATTCTATCACTCTTTAGGAGAAAACCAATAGACAGATTGAGCAACCAGGAAAAATCTAGTATCTCGGTCCTTGAAAAACCCTGGAGGGGGAAGGAGGGTGGGAAGTAAGAATGAAGGCGAGATGAACAACTCAAATGAAACGTTATGGTGAGTACATAACTTCTTTATGTGAAGCTGTTCTATCTCGCCATTCATTCTTACAGATGGGTAGCGTCCCAAGCACCATCTTTCTCGGGTGACTCACGGGAGTATGTTTTTCAGGACAGTAGACCCAAAGGAGGCCCTGTCCCTGGAGGCCTTGTCAACTCTGTAATGAGTGATAAAGGTATGAGGTCTTGACCAAGTGGCTGCTGCACAAATGTTGTCTACAGGAAGCCTAGCAGAAAAGGCAGAAGATGTGGACATTGCTCTGGTAGAATGAGCCTTAATTTTGTGTTGTAAAGGTAGATTAGCAGCTGAATAAGCAAATGTGATACAATCAGATAACCATTTAGACAGTGTTGTTTTTGCCACTGGTATACCTTTTCTGGAATCTGAAAAGGAAACAAAAATCTGTTCTGATTTTCTGAACTCTTTTGTTCTATCCAGGTAAAATCTGAGCTGTCTATGAACATCAGGCTTGTGCAGCATATACTCTACGTTGTTGGTGCATTTGGGAATGAACACTGGTAAATCTATGATCTGGTTAAGGTTAGTTTCAGTACAGACTTTGTGTAAAAATGAAGGATTTGTTCGCAGGGATACTCTGTCAGCATGGAAAATCAAGTAAGGAGGCTTTATGGACAAGGCCTGAAGCTCTGACACTCTACAGGCAGAAGTGATGGCTACTAAAAAGATAGTCTTCCATGACAAATATTTCAAATCACATGAGGAAGCTGGTTTGAAAGATGGGAGTATAATGTGTGAAAGCATAATATTTAGATTCCATGCAGTATAAGGGTATTTCACAGGTGGTCTAAGATGAAAGGTTCCTTTGAGAAAGGCTTTGGATAGCTTATGTGACATATTTAATCCTTCAAAGCCAAGATGAAAATTAGAGATAGCGGCATTTTGAACTCGAACTGTTGCTGCTGCAGCTCCTTTACTGAAAAACATAGTCAAGAACTCTGATATGGAGGAAATAGGGGCTTGGTAGGGATCAATGTTACTTTGAGAAGCCCATATTAAAAATCTTCTCCATTTGCTAAAGTATAGCTTCCTAGTAGAGGATTTATGAGAAGATATCAATATATGCTGCATTTCATTTGAGAGGTTATGGAACCTGGCTATGTTGGGAATTGGAGCAGCCAAGCTGTCAATATCAGGGACTGAAGAGAGGGATGAAGAGCCCCCGACGAAAGTGTCTGAAGATCTGGAACTGGGTCCAGAATCCAAGGCTCTTCCAACAGTTGAAGTTGAAAGAAGGGGAACCAAATCTGATGAGGCCAATGAGGGGCCATTAGAATGATGGTCTTGCCCAGGGCTTTTGCTTTCTGCAATACTTTGGGTATCAAGGAAATTGGTGGGAATACATAGAGGAGACCCGGAGGCCAATTGTGTATGAGTGTGTCCCTTAGGGCTTCTCCCGGAGGGGAAATAAGGGCAAAGTAACTTCTGCATTTTGTGTTCCTGTGGCTGGCGAACAGGTTGAAGCAAGGCTGGCCCCACCTGCAGAAATTTCTCTCCACTATCTCTTTCTTGAGGGACCACTCATGAGGCAACAAAATTGCCCTGCTCAGTTTGTCTGCTATCACGTTGGATTTCCCTGGGATGTGCATTGCTAACAGAAAGCACTGGGTGGATGTAGCCCACTGCCATACTCTTAGGGCCTCACTACAAAGGGGATAGGACCTGGTTCCTCCTTGTTTGTTCAAGTACCAGATCACCGAGATGTTGTCCGTCTAAATTGCAATTGTTCCCAGATCCAAAGGCTCAACAATCATCAGGTCCGACTCCTCTGGCTCCAAAGGACCAGTATGGCTCAGAAGAGGAAATGAAGTTGATGGCAATACAGTCTTCATTTCCGAAACCGCTTGGGTCGGAACTGATAAAAATTTCGCAAATGCCAGTGCCTGTAGCAATTTCTGTACCACACGATCCACATCCAAATCAGATAGGCTGTTTGAGGAACAAGAAGAATGGATGGAGGCACTTATTGAAGAATTGGCGACTTTAGAACCTCGGATACCGGTTCCAAGATTAGGGACTGGCTCCGAAAAGACAAGATGGTCGGCTCCGACAACTGTGGAGCCAATGTCGACGTTTTTTTTGGATTTTTTTTACTTCCGAAGAAGAAGCTTTAGAAGACTTTGAAGATTTACTAGACATATCCTGGTCACTCAAAGCTACCTGAAAGGACAGTTTCAGAAGTCCTCTGTCTATGAACTTTCTCTTTCTCTCCTGAAGAACTCTGGAAGAAAAAGAATGACAAATGGAGCAGCTTTTCCTGTAGGTGCAAGGCTCCCAGGCAATACACACAACTGACATGGCTATCTGTAACAGCCATTTTCTGTCCACATTTTGGACACTTTTTAAAGCCTGACTTGGGGTGCTTATCTCTATCCTGGTCAGCCATAATGAACTATACAGTATCTAGAAAAAAAAAAAACTACTGTAGTATAACAAAGACTAGACACACCCTAAACTAGTTAAATAAGCCCTAAACAACTATGGGCTAAATATGCTGTAACTAAACTGTCACTATTACAACACACACACTAACTATTTATTCAAACCACTCTAAATAAGCTACATATATATATATATATATATATATATATATATATATATATATATATATATATATATATATATAACAATATACTGTGACTAAACTGTCACTGTTAAAAAGCACACAATCTACTTATTTAAACTATTCTAAATATAACAGGCCTGTAGAAAAACGAAGGCCAAAAGAGAGCTATATAATAATGATGAAAAAGCCCACCAAAGGGAAAGGGAATATCACTATAAAGCTATAAAAGCTAAAGGTATTAAAGACTAACTCTAAAAGTAGAGAAAGAACAATATTAGCATGATAATTTTTATAAAAGAAAATTGTACTGGCCCGATCTATTGCAGTGGCAAACTAGATCTGGGGTAACTCTAGGTGCATCATGGTTTAGGGACTTGGTCTTGAGCTGTCTGAAGACCTCGAGCTTTGTAGTAGGCCGATTCGAAGCCGAGGGTCGACTCCGAACTTATCTCTAAGAATGAACAGCGAGATAGAACAACTTCACAACTACTTTTTTATGTAGCATTACTCCTACCTGATTGGTAAACCCCAACAATAAAATATTTCTGAAAAGAGCATGTCCAGACATTTTTATACTGTACACTTAAAACTCATACTGTTGTCCCCCTCCCTCCACCCTACCATGTGTTTATAAACGCACAAGTCTCTCTTAGAATGGAACTGGATGCATAATTTTCTGTGGCTGGCCTCTATGACCATAAAAGTGTTATTTTCACATGAGCAATCATTTCTCTAAGGAAGGTGTGCACTAATCTGACTTGTCAAATTAAATTTTTTAGAATTATAGAGTTTGCATAGCCTCTACAAGACATAATGTTTGTTTTACATACTTACCAAAAAATGTATTCACTTGAGTACAATAGTAAACTTGGCTGTACCCCGACATGATTCATTCTTGTAATAGCTTACTGAAATAAATATGAAAGGATTACAGTAACCCTCTGACTGACAGTCTGATCTGAATCTGAAGCTGTGGAATTTTTACAACATGGGTATTTTAACATCTGGAATAAGTTTTCAAATCTGTCATCTTACTTGTTAAAGCATATTCTTCATCTAAAATACATTTCATTTTATATAGCAGTTGATTTTATTAAAAAAAATAGCACTTCCATTTTAGTTTCATTGTCTTTTACCATGGTACACAGCATGCCAAGTTTTATTTTAAATATCAGTTAGTTTATAATCTATACATCAGAATTTTTTTTAAATAATGGTTAATCCTTAAAACTTCCATGTTTAAAACTATACCTGCTGTTCATCACATTCTATTCAAACGTTTGCACAAAAAGAACACAGCAGTGCTTTGTTGGTTCTGATATAGCAGATGAATGTGGCATCGCTTACACATATATGATTTTCTAGTGGCAGGATTTTAGCCTCCTTTACTACCTGCTTCAAGCAGTCAGAGAAAATGCTGCCTAAAAGAAAAACTCTGTCATCCAGGAAATCAACTGAAGTGTTTTCAGGTCCAAGTATATCAAACGATCCCTGTTTTATGTGAGTAAATCCATCCCATGTGGAAGCCCATGGTAATTCCGCTTGGACATTTTCAAAAGAAGGGAGGACTACTATTGTCTGGGTCTAAAAGGGGAGTCACCACTACCATCTCTGGAGAGTCCTTCTGGATCTTTAGAAAAAAACTGGGCATCAGTGGAAAGTGTAGAAAAATGTACAGGTGCATTCCCGTACATGGGAATGAGAAAAAAAATCTGTCTTCCAGGTCTGTTTGCAAGGAATCCTGAAGCAGAATTTCTTCAACTGGCAATTGGCTTCCTACAATAATTCTAAGACTTTTTTTTGCTCTACAGTTAAGAGCTGGAGGGTGTGGATTTGCTGGGGAGTGACTGCCGGATTGGTTGCTGTACTATGTACTGCCATGCCAACTGCCAATAGTCTTTCTGCAATAAGCAGAAGTCTTTTTTTTTTTTTTTTGCTCTTCACTTGAAGAGCTGAGGGGGATGTGGTACAAGTCCATGGGACCTCACAGGGTGGTAGATGACCCACCTGTACCTATAAGAAATCCAAACCCACTACTCAAGTCCATAAAAAATACCATCTTCACTAAATCCATCACAATCTGTTTTTTTTTTTTAGATAATTTTTTTCTGGTTTAATAACAATACAACTCCACAAATGTATGCAGTTGCAAAAACAATGACTCGGAATGTACAAATGATCCCAATACATCAGTGTATCCATAAAATATTTTTCACAAAAAAACAGTACCACAGTAGACCCCATTCCCCACTGTAAACAATCATATGTCAACTAAACAAGTCAGTAACAGTGGACTTGTGTTTTTTTTAACCGCCAACCCATGGCAATCCAGACTCCAGACCTGCTTTGAGGTATAATACCTAAATTGCCCAAGACCTTGAATATTTCGCAAACAGTACTATTAACCTTCAGAGTTTCATTTGGTTCCCCATGCCCGATTTCTTCTACAGCCCAGACTACCAGTTCATCCTTGTCACTCCCCTGTATGCTACTCACCGTCATCATTTATCTCAGACTGTCTGTTAACAGCCTCTAATCAACTAAGCACCACCTTAATATGTACTGACAGCTTTCTATCCCCAGCAGAAAAACATGTTAACTGGCGATGATGCCTCCATCTAATCTCCACTAGCCATAACTCTTTCAGGTTAGTTTCTAAGCATAATCAAGTTTTACCGAAAGAATAATGATGCCCTGTATCCAAAATTGGACAAGCCCATTTGCTATCACTCACTATGTAACCTTAGGCCTCACATAATGGTACTTGGGAAAGTATTCACAAATAATTATTTTTGTACATAGAACAAAACTGACACCTGCCTTATAACTAGCACAGTTTTGACCCTATCCATGCTGTGCCAAGGTCTAAATTGTGTTTATAAACTATGTCATCACTTGCAACAGTAAGCACGCAAGATTACTATTTCTTGACTTCAAAGTATCTGGCTCTGTCCACCATGTGTTGTCCCTATAAAGGTTGAGGTCTTTTGGGCCTAGCTCTTCCTACAGAAAAAAAAAACAGATGTCTAGTTACCTTCTTGGCATGCCCATAGGGTTGAGCAGCATAATAACAAAGCACTGCCCAATGGTACTATGAATAATGCTACACAAGGCTCATTACTCTGATCACCACAGTTCTCAGCACTATTTGTAAAACAGATGCGGCAGCCCTGTATAAGTTTACTCTTTGTTTTCAATATAGAGACGATTTTCCTTTTCATTGCCTACCAGAAATACAATCTAAACTTCAGATCTTTCTGAATAAGTTAGATGGCTGGCTAAAATTCAGTGGGATCGTCTTAAATGTCAGCGACCTGAAATCATACCACTTGGCAGTAAAACCCTTGAATCTAACACAGCCACATTGCTAACTCTCTTCAAGTCAGGAATTCTAAACTTGAGAATGTTTACTCCTTTAAGCATTCAGGCTTCTAATTAAATCAGATAATGAATTTATATGACATCATACCACACACACGTTACAAAACTTGTAACTGTCTGGGACTGCTTTGTTATTTAAGCCATTGTCTCAAACCTAAAAGTTAAGGCCATGATATTTGCGAGTAAGTTCATACTTGTATTTTTATTTTATTTTAATTTTATTTTATATTTTTGGTAGCATAGCCCTCTCCTCTCTGCTTCAGGCAACTTTTTTACAGTCTTAAGGTTTTATTTATAAATCTGTAGCAGTTATCCACAGTATACCCATCACTGCACACTCCTACCAAGACTAAGGTGACTGTCACTGCAAGATAAACTTGAAAGCATTTGCATATGCACTGTGCACTGACAGTCTTATGACTAGAATGCAGTGACCTGAATGGACTTATCACCAAGTAAATTCCACCACACAATGTTATTAACATTGGCTTCCTGGAGTTGCCTAAAACTAACCATGCAAACTGCAGCAAAACATTAATTTGGCAATGCCATTCTATCCAACTAGAACAGACTACCCTTAAATATAAAATCGACAGTAGCAAAAAAGAAGTTATGTATTTACCATAACGTTCCATGTGTGTTGTTCATCTCACCTTCATTCTTTACTTATGGGTTCAGAGCTGATCCCTCAGCTCCAATACAGCCAATTGCAAAGCTCGAGGTCTTCAAATAGCTCGAGGCCAAGTCCCTATCCCATGATGACCTGGAATTACCTCAGATCTTGTTTGCTGCGTATAATAAAACCATATGTCATTCTTTCACTCCCAAGAGAAAGGAGGAGAAGGATTGAGTAACCAGGATGGATCCAACATCTCAGTCATCTATCAGCCCAGGAGGGGGTAGGAGGGAGGGACGTAAGAATGAAGGTGAGTTGAACAACTCACATGGAACATTATGGTAAGTACATAACTTCTTTATGTGAATTTGTTCAATCTTGCCATTCATTCTTTACTGATGGGTAGCGTCCCAAGCACCATCAACCTCGGGTGGCTCACGAGAGTATATTTCTCAGGACCATAGATCCAAAGCAGGCCCTGTCCCTGGAGGCCTTGTCAACTTTGTAATAAGTGATAAAGGTATGAGGTTTTGACCAAGTGGCTGCTGCACAAATGTTATCAATGGGAAGCCTGGCAGAAAAAACAGATGTTGTAGAAACAGCTCTGGTTGAGTGAGCTTTAATCTTGTGTTACAAAGGCATATTGGCAGCTGAATAGGCAAAGGTGATACAATCAGATAACCATATAGACAGAGTTGTTTTAGCCACTAGTCTACCCTTCCTGGAGTCCGAGAATGAAACAAAAAGTTGGTCAGATTTCCTGAAATCTTTTGTTCTAGCCAAATAAAATCTGAGGTGTCTGTGAACATCAAGCTTGTGCAGCATGTACTCTAAACTGTTGGAATGGTTGGGGAAGAAGACTGGCAAATCAATAATCTGGTTGAGATTGGTTTCTGCGCAAACTCCGGGCAAAAATGAGGGGTTTGTTCTAAGTGAGACTCTGTCAGCATGGAATATCAAATATGGAGGCTTGATGGATAAACCCCCGAAGCTCTGACACTCTGCGGGCAGAAGTAATAGCTACCAGAAAGATGGTCTTCCATGAGAAAAATCTGAGGTCACAAGAGGAAGCTGGTTCAAATGGCGGAAGAATTATCTGGGAAAGCATAAAATTTAGATTCCATGGAGAACAGGGAGATTTTACAGGTTGTCTAATATGAAAAGTCCCTTTGAGAAAGGCTTTGGATAACTTGTGAGACATGATATTCAACCCTTCAAATCCAAAATAAAAATTAGAAATAGCAGTCAATTGAACAAGAACTGTTGCTGCTGTGGCTCCTTTGTTAAAAATCATAGTTAAGAACTCTAAGATGGAGGCCACAGGGGCTTGGTAAGGATCAATATTATTTTTACAGGCCCATATAGAAAATTTCTTCCATTTGCTAAGATATAGCTTCCTAGCAGAATATTTATGAGAAGATAAAAGGATCTGTTTTGTCTCATTGGAGAGGTGATGGAACCTGGCTATGATGGGAACTGGAGCAGCCAAGCTGTCAGCTTCAGGGGCTGCAGAGAGGGATGAAGATCTCCTGAGGAGTGCATCAGAAGGACTGGAACTGGGTCCAGAATCCAAAGATCCTTCAAAAGATGAAGTCGAAGGAAGGGGAACCAAATCTGATGAGGCCAATGAGGGGCTATTAGAATGATGGTCCTTCCCAGGGTTTTTGCTTTCTGAAGAAACATGGGTATCAACGGGACTGGTGGAAATGCATAGAGCAGACCCGGAGGCCAATCGTGTATGAGTGCGTCCCTTGGGGCTTCTCCCAGAGTGGAAATCAAGGCAAAGTAGCTCCTGCATTTCGTGTTCATGTGACTGGCAAAAAGGTCGCAGCAAGGCTGGACCCATCTGCAGAATATCCTGTCCACTATTTCTTTCTTGAGGGACCACTCGTGGGGCAACAAGATGGCCCTGCTGAGCTTGTCTGCTATCATGTTGGATTTCCCTGGGATGTGCGTTGCCAACAGAAAGCGCTGGGTGGAAACAGCTCACTGCCATACTCTGAGGGCCTCTCGACAAAGGGGGTAACACCTGGTTCCTCCTTGTTTGTTCAAATACCAGACCACCGACATGTTGTCTGTCTGAATCGCAATCATACCCAGAGGAAAAAAGTCCTGAAAGTACTGCAAAGCCAGAAGTACCACTCTCATCTCCAGAACATTGATATGCAGATCTGTCTCTTGATCGGTCCATGTGCCTTGAGCTGTCTTTCCCTGAAAATGCCCCCCCCCCCAATCAGGGAAGCATCCGTGGTCACTGTGGCTGCTGGAGGGGGTAGCACAAATGGGTGTACTATCGTGACATGAAGTGAGGTCAACCACCACGGAAGGTCCTTTTTGCAGGAATTTGTGATCATTATAGTGTGAGACATGGGAAGCTCTTGGTAAGACCACTGAGTGAATAACAGCCACTGTAGTATGCGCATGTGCATACGAGCTAGTGGTATGGCTAGAATTGTTGCTGCCATCATGCCCAATAATTTTAGGACTTTTGATGCTGGTGCTCTGTCTTTTGATATCAGAACAATGAGATTCTGACAAAGAAGAAAGATTCTTTCTATTGGAAGCCTTAGTGTGGTGGTGGTGGTGTCCAACTATGCCCCGATAAAAACGATATGCTGCGATGTCAACAAGGCTGATTTTTCTGAGTTGATTGTCATGCCCAGATGATTGCAGAGTGACAGAGTGGACTCCCTGGCCTGAATGAGTTGATGTCTGGTGGTGGCAGTAAGGTGCCAATCATCTAGGTACGGAAACACCTGGAATCCTAGATGCCTCAGGTGAGCCGTGACCACTGCCATGCATTTGGTGAACACTCTGGGGGCTGTATTGAGACCAAAGGGCAGGACTCGAAACTGATAATGACTGGCTCTCAGCCAGAAGTGCAGGTGATCTGTGGATGGTCTGGCCATTTTTATGTGGTAGTATGCATCCTTGAGATCTACTGAGCACATCCAATTGTCTTTCCCTAAGAAGGGAAGTATAGACTAAAGCGCGATCATCCGAAACTTCTCTTTCTTTATGTATTGGTTCAGTCTGCTGAGATCCAATATGGGTTTCTAGTCCCCCGTCTCCTTTAGAACCAAAAAGAATGTTGATTAAGTTCCGGATACTGTCTGGTCTGCTGGGACTGGTTGGATGACTCTTTTTCTTAGCAACGTTTGGACCTCTATTGTTGCCTGTTCCCTGTACCTGGGTGGAACGTCCAGGATTTTTCTGATGATTGGAGGGGGTGCAGCGAATAGAATGACGTATACTCTGGAAATGATACTTTGTACCCAGCTGTCTTTTGTTATTTTGAGCCAGGCGTCTGGATACAAATATAAGTGACCCCAAACTGCCTCCAGAACAGGACAGTCGGACCTCCTTTCAGGAGTGCTGGTAGGGCTTCCCAGAGAAGTGATCTCTGTCGCCCTGGTGTGGCGGACCCCCTCTGCTACAAGGGCAGCGTCTTCCATTATTGTCCCCTCCTCTGCCCCTGGAGGGGGGTTCACCATGTGTGTCCTGAAAGGCTCCTTGGGTTTTCTGGAACCACATTTTTCCTCCCCTTTGACCTGTACAGTAGGGTTGGGTAGGGGTGGAAAAATGGACCCTGATGGCAGACAGAGTTTTTCCTTCCTGTTCACACCTGGCTAAGGTTTCCTTCACTTTAGGTCCAAAAAGGGATGAGCCATCAAAGGGAGTGTTCACGAAGGATGACTTGAAGGGCTCAGCGAAGGAACACAAGCACATCCAGGAATGTCCTGTACCTGCTGCCCTACTCATTCCATCAGCTGCATATGAAATGAGATGGATGAATGAGTTCACTATGGAATTGAGGGTAGCAAGCTGGGTGGCAACTTTGTCTGAAGCTACTGTACCCTGAAGAGTATCTCCTAGCTCCTTAAGGAGATCTCTTTGTAACTTGGTAAAATGGGTTAAATAGTTTAGCGAACAAGGAGCAAAGGTCGCTGAACTGCGCTTCCCATATCTATCCATAATCCTGGTATCTCTGTTAGGAGGATGGATAAATGAGGAAGTCTCAGACATTTCCTTTTTGGTGACTGCCATGACCACCATGGCATCAACTGCAATACCTTTTGTTAAAAATGTTTTGTCAAGAGGGGCAGAAATGAATTTATTAGGCCTCCTAGGGACAGGCTCCATAGTATCTGGAGACTCCCACGCCTTTCGTGAGACCAGCTGCATCAGCTCATCGAAGGGCAGAGACACCCAAAAGGTGGAAGAATGAGACCCGAAAGCCTTCAGGAGAACTGACATCCTCAGTAGGACTTTAGACTGCCAGTCACCCCTCTGCCTAAGGATCTCAAGTATCTCAAAGAATGAGATATCCTTACAGGGGGACTGTGGGGACTCTTCTGACTCATCTAAGTCAATATCTGATGCTAGAGACACCTGTGGGAAGTCAAGATGTTTCCTCTTACACAATCTCTTCCTGGGAACCTCATCAGTGGGAGCTTCTGGTGAGGTCTCGGAAGAGCAGGGGCCACCCAATGGGACGTCCTGAGGCTCTGGGTCTCTACACTTGGTCAGGATGTGCAAGGCAGAAGCAGACACAGGCACTTTTGGGGAGGAGGAAGGCAGACCTGTGGTCGAGGATGTCTTAGGAGACATGACTCTCCTCATGGCATGAAAAACACCTCTGCTCCAATGTGAGGGAACCGACGGATCTGAAGAAACCGTCGACAGCCCCTGCACCAGGACAGTGAGCTCAGAGCCCGAGGTAGGAGCAGAGCTCATCTGAGCTGAAGCCCCGAGAGGCAAAGTCGGAACTGACAAGTTGGTCCGACTGTCCTCCCAGGACCCGACCAGAGATCGTTGGCTCCTAGAGTCCTCGATCGGCACCGAGGATGTCAGAGTGCACAGAGCCAAAGACACTGGAGCAGGCGTCGGCTCAGAGCGTTCCACTAACATCAGGTCTGCCTCCTCCGGCTTTGAAGGACCAGCATGGCTCAGAGGAGGAATAGTTTGAGTCATTGCAAGGATCTTCAGCTCCGAAGCCATTTGGGTCGAAGCCGATAACATTTTTGCTAAGGCCGGTGCCAATAACAGCTTCTGCACCACACGATCCGCACCCAGATCTGACAGGCTGACAGAGGATCGAGAGGAGCGTACCGAAGGTGGTACCGACTAAAGTAGTAGACTCTTAGGTGCATTGGACACCAGTTCCAAGACTGGGGACCAGCTCCGATGGCAGTAGACTTTTTCGATTTCTTCGAGTCCGAAGTCTTGGAAGACTTTGAGGACTTTCTGGATCCATCTTGGTCATTCAAAGCTTCCTGAAACGACGACTTCAACAACACTCTATCAATCAGTTTTCTCTTACTTTCCTGTAACACCCTAAAGGAGAAGGAATGGAATACAGCACAGCTGTCTTGTAAATGCAGAGCTCCTAGACAGTATACACAGTTAACGTGGCTGTCTGTTACAGATATCTTTTGGCCACACTTTGGGCACTTTTTAAACCCAGACTTGGGGTGCTTGTTTCGTTCAGCCATTTGAGAAAAAATTACTGTCACACAATAATACAAATTTGGCAGTAATTAACTACAAGAAGCCTTAAAAAATCAGGCTAAATCACACACACACAGCAGAAATGCAAGGTCAATATGTATATGTGTGTGTGTGTATATATATATATATATATATATATATATATATATATATATATATATATATATATATATAAATAAAACAGTAAAAGTCTTTACTGTCACCACACCTAACACACAATATAAGCAGACTATGCAAACAAAAAGAAAGATAGCTGCTAATATAACACACAGTCTAAATATTCTTTGAAATATTCTACTTAAACAAATTACTGTTAATACAAGAAAAACTGTAACAGCAATTAGAACTTTAAGCCTTTCCTAAACAACTGAAGGCTAAACACTAAATAATTTTTATATCAAAAAATGTGACAAGTCACTGACTAAGCACACTCTAATGACTAGCAAAACCTTTTAAACTAGGCCTTAAACAGGAGGCCACTAAAAGACTTTACAACACACTAAGGGAAGGGACTAAAAGCAGGAATACACACAATAAAGCTATAAAAGCTTTGTAAAAACTATCGAAGTATAACAACTGTCTAAATATCAGAATAAAGAAGAATAAGAAAAAACAGTTTACTGGCCAGAGATAATTCAGAACCTCCGATCTGTTGCAGCAGCAAACTAGATCTGGGGTAATTCCAGGTGCATCATGGGATAGGGACTTGGCCTTGAGTTTTGCAATTGGCCATATTGGAGCTGAGGGATCGGCTCCGAACCCATCAGTAAAGAATGAACGGCGAGAATGAACAACGTCACATCGCTGGCTTCTCTCAGAAATAAAGATCTCATAGCAAGCAAAAGATTCAGCAGTCTGGGATATGGAATTACTTGATGAAAAGAAATGCCTCATATAGTTGCACAATGAGCTGAACCACCTATCCATTTTCTGTAACTGACTTCATTAAATTCAGGATCATTAGTTGTATGGCCAACTCTGCTAGGTACTCAATGGGCCAAAGCAGAAAGCAGCCCAGGATGAAATGCCATTCTAGTGGAAGGGGTACATGTACACGTACACACGCACACAAACACATTCTCTCTCTCTCTCTCTTTTTTGAATGTGGGAAGAAAAAACCCAAACAAAAACTTATGTGAACACAAGGAGAGCATGCTAACTCCACAGAGAAGGCACACTAGCTGAGAAAGAAACTGGGGAGCCAAGTAATGTGAGGCAGCAATGTTAACTACAGGTCACATAAGAGGAACAAACCTGAGTTTTGTAGAATGGCCAAACATACAGTACCCTTGGCAGGATATGTCTGTAATCTATACTGTAACAGTGATCTCATGAAAAACATCTTAAAAGGGTAGACTAGACAGGCTTACTACCTTCTCCTGTTGTCAGGCAAATGTAATGTAAACTGTAGGCACTCTTCTCTTTCCCAGACTAGGTATAAGGGCAAGGATTGTCTTTCCAGTTCAGTCTATTAAACTATGCTGCTCTAAGGATACTGTTTTTCTACAAATACTACATACATCACTGCAGGTTCTCTTGCTCTCGGTCAATGTGGCTCATGGCCTAGAACTTTCTTCTTCAGTACATAAGACATGCTGCATCACATCTGCCTTTAACTGAATCCCTAAGGGAACTCTTGCTACTTCTCAGTATGTGTACTTGCCCTAAATAGCATACTGTTTGCTACATAAAATGTTGCCCTTGCTATCTGCAGAACTTAATCTCTGCCAGTGCCACAGAAAATGTGATGCAAATGGGGCACCTATCCCAGAAACCAACTTGTAAGACTTGCGGAACGTTTTAAATTATGACTTTCACAAATTGTAATTGGCAGCTTGTAAACTGTGTGAAACCTTCCATTCTTTTTTCAAATTAATAAATATATTTTATTTAAATATGGTATTTATTTATATACATTTATTTATCATCATAAATACTTATGCCTTTACATCCCCCATTAGTAATTAGCTTTTCTGAACAAGTTTGAGAAGGAGATCCATGACATTTTTGATAATTCAAGAGGAAAATCAAAGGTAATACATTTTTTAATTAAAAACATGTGAAATGTGTGCTTTACAAGCACTGAAATCTAATAGTAAGTTGGTTATATGTCCTGCAGATAAAGGTCTCTATATATTTAGAACAGATGTTGAGACTTATTCTAGTTGAAGTCACGCATGTATTACACGGTACAGCTGATTTCTTAATTAAGTTAAATAACTGTTTTAGAGATAAATATATGTCAAATTACTGCATATATACTGGTGACATTTGGTGTAAATTTGTCTGAATAAAAACCAAAAAGGTCCAGCACAAATGGGTTGAAAACTTGAAATGATTTATTTAGGTAGCTTCAAAAAAACAAATAGCATACCGGTTTCGGCAACAGCCTTCCTCAGTGCTTTAACACAGCTAGAAATGCCTGATCCTTAAATAGATTAACATCATTAGCATTCACAAATGTTATTGGTTGGATTAAACATTATGACAACTCATTCAGACCAGGTTTAAACAAACCTACTAGCCTGATAATCCAACCTGATTCCTTATTGTTTAGTATAGTGTGCCAACCAACTTTGGAAAAATTCCGACCCTGAACTCTATCAATGACAGTAAATGTAAATCTTGCTTTTTTGTCAACCAAGGTGTACTTGAACAAAGCATTAGTGGCTTTCCTGTTCCTGCTCTCACTGAGGTGTTCGGATATCCGAAGCCTCAGTGTTCTAGACGTCTGTCCAACATAAAACGCCAAAGAGGAACAGGTAGCCAAATAAACAATCCATTCTGAACTACAATTCCCAAAACACAAAATGTCATAGACCTTGGGAGTATTAGAGCTGGTGAAGGTACTAGTTTTAAATATATGGGGACATGAGGAACAATGTCCACAAGGTACACATTCCTTAACCTTACCTTATACCCCTGACAACCTGACGTCATGGAAGAAGGGACAGCAACCGACACAGGACCCAAGACTTTGTTAATCAGGCCGACTGAGGGCAACCTGCCAGCAAATTACTCAAATGTAATGACTGCAACAATGAAACACGATGAACATCAATATTTTCTGCTATGAAGATAAGAGTAGATCATCAAATTACAAGTGTAATCAGCACACCTGCTGCAAACCCCTGTGCTAATTTAGTCATGTATGAATGGGTACTGAGTCATATTTTTAATGACAACTTATACAGCGAAAGTATTTTTTTTACCGGAGATTTGTGGATCCCATTTTTTGATATGGGACAATGATCTAATTGAATGAATTTCATCTATATATTAATGATAGTACAAATTTCTTAAAACTTGTTATTGAGTTTTCTAGCTTCGCTATTTATTTTTTAGATACAAAGTTATATAAAAATAATGAATGTTTACTTGATAGTAAGATTTAAAAAAAATATGTTTAGAGGAACATTTATTAACATCATTCTAGCGTACACCCGTAGGTTTTCTGATGAAAACTTCTTGGAGAGACAATTTTGCAGACTTATTTAAGATCAGACCATAAATAAGTATTATTATCTAGATTAACAGCAGATAATAACACTTTTGATGATGTAGCAATGGTTATGTCTGGCAATTTCTTTCAAAGAGGCTATAAGGCCTCTGAAATTGATGTCACCCTTTCAAATGTTAACAAATTACATCTTAGTAGTCTTCATTTACGAGCCCACATTCTAAATCTGTGTCTTGTCAGGAGATTGGTATTAATAATATAAAGTCTACCTTACAAGTATTAATAACTTAACAACTCTAGTCTGATTATTAATATTTATAAGCAAAACTGGACTATTTTAACTAGCTCAGTGGAAATATTGGGAAGAGTAGGGAAACACCATGGGTTACTTTCCAGAATAAAAAGATCCTCAAACAACAACTTTGTTATAGGTAATACATTCACAAGCAAAAGAACTGGCACATTTCCATGTTTAAACTATAATTATTGTCAGAGCATATTACAACCTGATGTATTAAAATGATGTTTAAGTGCAAAGATTTTGTTTATTGTGAAACAATGACTGAGATACATTGCAAAATGCATGAAATGCTCTGCCTTCTATGTTGTTAGAGATCGCATAATGCAACTTGTGTATGATATGAAGAGCTACAAGATAAATAATGCTTTATCATAGGTGACTCCATTGCAAGACACATGGATGCTCCCTTCACCAGGCTGGATAAGGAGAGAGTTATGGTTAGCTGCCTGTCAGGTGCCAGGATCCATCAAGTCACTCAAGCACTTAAGTTACTCAACCACAAGTACCTGTAGGGCTCCATCATAGTCCATGTGGGGAGTGAAAGACTTGAGATGAACCTCAAGACTGTATGAAGAGATAACATGACTGAGCTCACAAATTATGTGTCACAAGGAGGTATAAGCCTAGCCTTAAGCAACATTCTACCTTCTCCAAAGATGATGCCACAATACAAACAAAAAATTAGTGACTTTAACAATTGGCTTAGCTTCTGGTGTCAGTCTAATGAGATCCAATATCTGTCAGCCTGGGAAGACATGGTCAACAGACATGCTGCTTTGCTAGAAATGGTCTGCACCTGTCTCCGCAATGCTTTTGGACACTGGTAAAGCACCTCTATTGTGGCTTTTTCAGACAATGTCAAAATAACCAACCTGCCAACATAACAAAATCTTCTCTAGATAAACTCAAGGTACTACTGCTTAGTGCCAGGAGTCTAAAGAAGAAACTGCACTTCCTGGAAGCATGCCTCACATTGGAAGATGCTGACATCTATGCAGTCACCGAGACATGCTTCAAAGGTGTGGAAAGCATCCTGGCCATGCAAGGCTACAATGTCTTCTATACGTTCAGACCACAAACTGAGCATGAAAGATCCAAAAAAGGAGGTGTATTCATCTTCATTAAGGATAAGTACACCTCAAGACTGGTCAAACAGTATAACTCTCTTGAGCTACATCATGTCCAATTAACTACTGGCAAACCCCCCTACTGCATCACAGCTAGCTATCGGCACACCACCATGAAAGAGGGAAAAAAATACCACATGCCTGGATTTACTGGAGTCCCTTGCCATGCAGCCCAACACCTTATTCACGGGTAATTCTAATTAACCTACCATCAACTGCGAAACGTACACAACCACAAACATGCTGGCTCAGTGGTTCTTGGACTTTGTTAATAGGAATGTCCTGGAACAGCTAGTCAGCACATCTATAAGAGGCTCAAATGTCCCTGACATAGTACTCACTAACATGGGAAAGCACTGCACCCCCTGTGTGATGTCCTCCCTGGTAAGATCAGAACATACATAAGTCTCGACAAATGTAATTATAAGACCAGATATGCCATCAAGCTCAAAAATGCTTAAGAATGTTTCAAAGACAAATTACCTCCTACAAAGTGAGGGTATCAAAAGTTTCAAAGCCCCTTTGAACACAGATAACACAGACTCCTATGCAGAGATATAAACCTATGCCCTTTACAACCACTTAAGCATTTGTATAGAATCTGCTGTACCTGACCGGATTAAAACTAGGTCTTGTAGAAAATAACAAGCCACCCTGGTGGACCCCTAGTATAAACAGGATATACAACAAGACAAAGAAACTAATGCCCAAGAACAAGAGGGAACTGGCTCAGCAGAGGAAGAAATCCCTCTCTAGCTTAAGCAAATAAAGCAGAGATCTTGTCAAGTCCTCCACAGCTAATTACAAAGCAAAAATAGCCTCCCTAGTTAAGGGTAATCACAAGGCATTCTTTAACTATGTCCTAAACCAAAAGGGAATACCTAGCTATGTGCTGAACTGGTTGTGGATGGCACCACCTATACTCAACCAAAGGTAACAGCCCACCTACTAGCTGACAGATTTAGAGGAAATATCACCCCCTGTCCCCTCCAGTCATCCCCCAAAGTACACCTGCCAGCAACCCTCAGCCTATTATCTCAAGACAGCAGGTCATCTCAACGCTCTCCAAAGCCAAAAACATGGCATCAATGGGACCAGACAATATCCCAGGTTGCCTTTTAAACAACTTAAAACATGACCAATCAGACTCACTTGGATCTTTGTTTAACCACAGCCTGAGAACATGCTATATTCCGGAAGAATGGAGGACAGCAACAGTAATCCTTCTGCAGAAAGGGGCCATCAAATGACCCTGAAATTATAGACCCATAAGCTTGACTAGCCTCATCTGCAAAGCCATGTAAAGAGTCATTATGGACCTTACTAACAAGGGCATAGGTAATTGGTAATCTCCAAAATCTGTACCCAGCCCAGTTCAGATTCGTTAAAGGTAGATCTTGCCTGTTAAACATGGCTGACTTCTTTGAGAAAGTCACCAAGACCCTGAACAAGGGAAAGACTGTGCATACCACCTAGCGTGATCTAGCTAAGGTATTATACACAATCCCCTACTCAGGTATTATGGAGAATGTCTGCCATTTGGGAATTAACCCCTACATTACCAGATGGGCAGCTAACTGGCTCACCGACAGGACACACACTGTCAAAGTGGGTGACTTCACCTGTAGCAAAAGACCAGTCTTCAGTGGCATACCACAGGGTTATGTGCTAGGCCCCTTTCTGTACAGAAGTGCAAGCAAACTTGGACGGCCAGTGGCTGATCCAGCTGCAAATTCAGATTGGGAGCAATCACTGAGTCCCCCAATGATTTAACATACTGCAGACAGGGTTAACAGAGACAAATGACTGGTGCAAAAGCCAAGGATTAAAGCCAAATGCAAAGAAAAATGCATTATTATCCCCTTTGGGAAAGCTAACATCCCCAATTACATTATAGACAGCACCCCCCCTAAGTGTAGACCCAGTATTAAGTGACCTGAGTACTCAGGTTGACAGCAAACTGAAAACTGACCACCACATAGCCACAGTAGTAAGGAAATCCTTTTATGTCTCATATCTTATAAGTAAAGGCATTGCATCTAGATCTAAGGATGTTATAATTCCATTATTCTCAGCCCTCGTCAGACCAATAATTGAGTACAATGCTCCCTTTTGCAAGTACTTCACCAGACACCTGCAACAATTGTAGATACAACAGAGGTTTCTCACCATGAAATTACAGGGTACACAAAACAAATCTTACGCAGAAAGATTGAAAAGCTCTGTCACTGTATTTTGTCTCCTACATGTTGCTAAGGGGTGACCTGTGTTTGGCTTACAGGGCAGTCTCTGACCCGGCCCTGATAGAAATGCTACACATTCATAAATCAAACTGCAGGAGGGTCACTCTCTCCAGGGAACATAACCTAGCCTCTGACATGAGCAGGTCATACTGGAAAGATAGATACATCTCCCAGAGACTGACACTTCCCTGGAATAAGCTTCCATTTCCCGTGCAACAGAGCCCCTCCCTGACCTTTTTCAAACGCAACCTAGATCAATGGATGGGTGAATGAGCTTCACGCCTGGGGTGGCGCTCATGTCCCTCCTGGACAGATGAAGCTGGTATTAACTACCATAGACCTCTACATCTGCAAAGTTGACTCACCTAACCACCTACAACTGGGGCAAATCAGGACAGATATGGCTAGGCTTGTAAGGGCTCTAGGGCCTTTAGCCTAGTAACTTATACACACACACACACACACACACAGATATATATAAATATACACACACACACACACATACATATATATATATATATATATATATATATATATATATATAGATAGATATAGATATAGATCTCTATCTAAACATCAAACATTCACAACAGCAAACCCTATAACATCAAACAGGGAACATCATATACCTGGAAAATCAAACAAAAAAGACCTTCACTGTGCGGGATCACAGTACAGTGGGGATTGGGGTTTTGCTCCTTTTTATTTAACATTTGTTTACTGGGAAAGTCTGACTTGGAACAAAGCCAATTTTCAGTGGCGGCCCAGGGAGAAACACTGTATATGTATGTCTTTGTAATGTGGGAGGAAACTAGAGCACACAGAGACAACCCACATGAACACAGGGAGGACATGCAGACTTCTTGTTCAGGTTTCAATGGTCCCGGTTCGATGTTATGACATCTGCTGTTGTGAATGTTTGATGTTTACATATGGATACATAAGTACATTTTCCTGCCTTCATGTCAATCACTGAGCCTTCCAGTGACCTTTACTGCCCTTTTCTTCCCCCAGTTGTACAGGCACTGGAGCTACTGTGGCGGCAACAGCCAGTTACTGGAGTGTTAAGCTTGCAAGGATTGGAAATATTATCTGCCCTACATCCTACCTTGTAGGGTTTAATAAAAAAGCTACCAAAACAGGGCCTGCAATGCAACAGCCACAGCACATGCTTCCATAACACAGTCTCCAGCTTCAGTGCCTCAGCACCGTTTCCCAGGCTGTACTGCCCATCTTTTAACCAGCCATTGTTGCCGCACCAGCAAACCTCTGCCATATCAGAGTCATCAGCGAGCATAACTGCAACTGCCCTGAGTGGGCGAGCCAGCAATGAAACTTAATTTCATCCTCCCCTGTACTCAGACTCTATATTCAAACTGAGTTCACCAGAGCTGTAGTTGGGTTTGGAGGGAATTACTGTAGACAGTGAGGGAGTATTACAGCCAGTCAGAATTGTATGAAAGTATGCTCTACACCATAAAATCCATGTGCACACTCAGAATCACAAGCACATACAAAAAACATTTCTGGGTCGACTGTATATATGATGATCCCCATTCTGGATCTCTTCCTCCTTATATCCCTTAATCGTACTAGCAACCTTTCCAATTTCAAGACCAAGCTAAAATATATCTACATGACACCTAGAACTTAAAGTGGGTAACCCTCAAAACAGATGCATGACCACCTACTCACTATAACTATGCCGTTCTCACTCTAAATTCACACTAACACCTGAATATATTAGCAGTTAGCAATGGCCTAAAATCAAAAAAAGCTCAAACTTTAATGGTACTATACTACTAATGTATGCTCTTTTACCTCTTCAGCCAACACTTTCTTCTATTTATTTTCTTCTCTTGTATCCTTCCATAACATTTTCATCTTTCTAATAATAATCAACTCTCTCTCTCCATGCCCTTAATTTTCCCACCTTCTCATTGCACCTCCTCATCTCATTCTATCACTCTATTTGGCAGCAGAATACTCATTTTTCAACTCCATGCATTATCAGAAATATAGTCAATATTTTGAATAACTATGTATTAGTTTAAATGACATAGGCTATCCACTTCTGCAGTGTGTCCTGCTACTTGCAGTACACATTGTATTAATTACTGCAATTTATCCTAGTAATATTTCTATAAATGTATTTCAATCTGTGTTTTCATCAGTTGTGCAGATTTTCCCCCCTTGCATAGAACTACTTATCATCTATTAAAAAATGTTTTTATGTGTGTTTTTGTAGAGCCTTTCTCCCCAACTCATTGTAAAATATTTAATCTGTTGCAGGGTTTTTCTCCCCTTATATATAATTACTCAACTGCAGTTTAACTGTTTTTTGAATCTATTGTAGAGCTTTTCTCCCTGGGCCTCTGCTGAAAATGGGGAATTGGCTCAGTTGGATTTTCCCAGTGATCAAAGGACAGATATCAAATAAAATAAAACTGTCCTACTATAAAGGGCACGGTACTCTGTGTCAGTGATGTTACTGATCCCTGGAGAAGGAAGTCCCACACAGAACCTGGTTAACATTTTTCATATTATGCTTCCACTGATACACTGTATTTTGTATTTATTTGTATTTAATTACTGGAGTGGGAAGATGGCATAATGGTTAAGGTAGTTACCTTGCAAACACAAAACACAGGGGTTTGATTCTCAAATGGGATAACTGGTTAGGCTTAAAATGGCCCTCAAGGGTAGTTAGCCTAGAACTAATCAATGAACCTATGAGTAGTGCACTGATATCAATGGACCATTTGCAGGCACAGCCCGGGTAAACAGGATCACATCAGAAATAAACATATCTATAGATACAAGGATATGCTAAAAAACATACACATATTTACAGATGAAAAGATATGCTATACCATTTAGGTCAAGATACAGTTTACAGTATCAAAACATGGATGGAAAAATGGTAGTATGCTACACGGATAGCAGCATATCATTATATAGTAAGTTATGAAGACATTAGAAGAAGTGAGAGTCAGGAGCTGCAGGAAATGATACCATGGGTGAAGACAGAGAAATGGTGAGAAAGGCATGTAGAGGGGAAAAGCAGTAGAAAGGAGAATAAAAGTGAACGTGAAAAGAAGAGGGAGCTAGAGTGAATGAGATGCACTAAGTGAAGGGATGACAAAATGAAATAAGGAAGATTGAAATAGGGATAAAGGGGTGTGAGAGAGTTGTAGGGTTCATGTAATGTGACCTGTGTGAGTGCAGTTGCACTTTTTCTGGGTGAAGATGTGTTCCTTGATCTGTTGTCTGAAGTCCTGGTATTTTTGAACATCTCTGATTGAGAGAGGTATAGAGTCCTATAGTTTAGGGACTAGGATGAAGAATGTATGGCCAGTGTAATGAAGTTTAGTTTTTGGAGTTAGTAGGGTGGGTTGAGATTTGAGAGATGCCCCTGAGACTATATGAGGGGTTTTGGTGAAAAGTTTATGAGTGAGAGTAGAATATATATCAGGAGAAAGGGTTTTGTGAATTAGGGGGTCCTAAGAGGAGGTTGGCTCTCAAATGTACTGGGAATCATTTAGCTTTGGCGAAGGTCAGGCAGTGGTGTTGGTGTTCATTAATGGGGAAGTTACTAATGAAACAGGATATTTTATTTGAGATGTGTTGCAATGTGATGGTATTTTTCTTTCAGGCTGCAGCTATTATTACTAGTCCATATTTGAGATGAGTATTCTTTTGCCTATGGCAACTTTGGCTGGCTTGGACAGAAGAGGTGATAGCTTCTTTGTCCAGAACAGTAATGTGTTTATCTTTTTTGCATTTGTTTTGAATGTGTAATTGAAAGTTAAGAGTGGTTCTGTTTGTCCTTACAAAGTACTGTTACACAAGTTACATTTATCCATAACAGTAGATATTCAAATTCTTCATTGTAGCAATGGCCTATGGGTCATATCCTGCCAAGGATACAGCATCTGGACAGCTTCCAAAAGCATTCATCCTTTCCCACTCTACCATACTAGCTGGTTATAGGTTAGGATCTTTTGGAGAGAGCTATAGAAACAGCCAGTATGACTAACAACTGTAGGACTTTTTTGCCCCACAACAAAAAATGGGGAACCCTGAACAAACCTAGACATAAATACCACAATCTAACACTGTATTCCACAAGAACTATATATAAAAAGGGGAGTGGTGGGTGACTACAACTAGTACAGCAGTTAAGAATTTGAAAATCTACTGTTATGGGTAAAATTAACTTATGCAGCAATTAAGAATTTGAAAACCTACTGTTATAGGTAAAATTAACTTACTGTGTTCTTAATTCTCACTGCTGCAGTACCCTATGGGTAGGCTACCATTGCTTATCCAACCTGAGGGGTGGGGGAGAACGATGAGGATCCAAGAGTATGGATGGAGGACTATGTTGCTGCCCCTAGAATGCTTAGAGTCTACCCCTTTCCAGTATGGCATTGTAGAAACTAAGGCTCTAATAGAATGTACCTTAACATGCTTGGAATGGATTTTCCATGGTGAGACTAACAAAATAAAATGCCAGAAGACAACCACCTGGAAATACCCTGCTTAGACACTGTCTGACCATTCTTAGTCCTAAAATAGGAAATAAAGAGCTAGTTAGCATTCTTAAAGTACTTTGCCAGTGAAAACTTTCCCAATGCTCCAGAAGAAAATACTTGAAAGACAAAAAAAAAAAAAAAAAAAAGCAGAGGAGTTGATTAGAAAAATTAGGAGTATCTTGGATATAAACCAGAGTCTGGTGTTGGGAGACAGAGATGAACAGGCAGAAAACTAGCAACACTGAAATTAGTGAATAAATGTGAGATTACAAAGCATCAGTTTCATTTGTGAAATACAGCTTTGCAAGAAAAAGTGGCTGAGAATGACTGGACTGTTGTTGACTTGTAGGCTGGCTGTAAAGCACATACCCCCACTTTATGTCATTAATGTTAAAAGGAAACTAAAAGGAAAACAAATAACTGTACATAACCCAATTTTTGCTCTTAATTGCATCTGTACAAAACATTTCATGATATTAACTGCATTTTATATAGTGAAGCAGTTTTATGTATACATAATCAGGGGTATTTTAAATGTGGGGGTGGGGTGATTCCTTTCAGTTACTACTGTATGTGATAAAGATATTGAAGTACTTGTTTAGTTGTAAGAAATACAGGCTTTACAATGTAAAAGAGAAGAAAGGCTGGGCAACAGCAGGTTTAATTTAATATGCTGTAATCCTGGGCTTCTGGGGTTGTAGTAGGATGTAAATGTTCACTGATTATATTATACGTAGAGTTGAAAGTTTTCTCTTGTTTTTGCAAAGGTACTCGATGTCCTTGGATTAATCTAAAAACAAGTGCTTTCTGTAAATAAGCAGACTTGTAAAATAAGACAAAATGATGAAAGCCATAAGAAGTGCTACCTTTCTTGCATATTCAATGATATTAACTTGCTTATTATTTTTTTTTTGTTTAGCAAATATTTACTGGTAGTCAAGAAGTCTGCAGCTGAAGGCAGTTATACATCCTGTTCTGCTCTGAGTGAAACTGATGAAGATTCATTCATGAATCTGCAGAGTTGTTAGCTTGTTTTTACTCACTGCTGACTATGCTTACAAGGAGATGAGCTCTCTGCAGATGCAAATAATTAATCCCGAGAGTTCTAAACATTTTTGCTGAGGGAAATGCAAAAATTGAAATATACAAGGGCAAGCAATTCAGTAAAAAATAAAGCTTGAAATTACTGGAAGTGAATAAGAGCTAGTATCTTCTCTAGCAGCCTTAATACTTTAATGCACTTAACAGAAAAAGTATATAATTTAGTTTTATTTAATGATAGCCAGTGCACTTTTTTCTTAAGAATAAAAGTTAATGTTTTCCTGAAAGGATACAAGCTGTGTTTCACATCTGGGAGGGTAAAAGAGATAAGACAAGAACAGACACAAATCCAGATAAGTGGGAGCACATGTAACACACACTTTAGTATGCATAACCTTAATTTTAGGTTAAGTAATGCCTATAGGTGCAGCTGTCGATTTGGGACAATTGTTCCTATCTGTAGGTTTAAATTTCATTTTTTGAAGATATACGTAGTTTTGTGCATTTGTTCTCAGTTAAGAGGGTATAGGTGTGTTCTGAGAATGTATTTACTGCTTTTTTTGGATGTCATTAAAACAAAAAGTCTTGAAAAATGTGACATGTTTAAATGAAGATGACAAGAAACAACTGTACAAACAATCATTCTAACACAAAAGTTGGCAATATGCATTCAAAAAAATGCCATGTATAATAGTTGGAAACAATAACTTCTTATAATGGCTACGCTATCCATATTATCTTGGAACATAAATTGCCTTATGAGTATTGAAAAAAAGGTAAGGGTCCTAAATTATTTAAAGAAATGCAGAGTGAAAATAGCAATTCTGCAGCAGATACATTTGGAAAGAAATGAGCATGTGAATTTATTAAAGAAAGTATGAAATGAGCATGTGAATTTGATAAAGTATTTCAGAATGGATATTCAGCAGAATATCATGGACAAAGGAAAAGAGGAGTAAGTGTAGTAATTGCTACAGGAGCTCCAAAAGTGATAGAAGAGATTGAAAAAAAAATAACAATGGTAGATTTCTGGTAGTAAGAATGATTGGTAAAAGAGGAGGAGGATTACACTAGCATATATTTACATTCCACCAAAAACTTCTATTAAGGAGCTTAAGACATTTTTAGGAGAAATAATCATATTTCAGCAGGGAATATTACTTATACTTGGAGGCTAGAACTTCATTTGTAATAGTTAGGGTGTATCTGGGGAACCTAGAAGGGAAAATATAGCAACAGTGGGTAGATTTCTGCAGACATTCATGAAAACATTTGGTATGGAAGATATGATTTCAGCACTAGGAACTCAGAGATAATTTACATATTATTCTTCAAGGTATAATAACCGAGTTAGACTAAACTGAAATTATATTTAACAGGAACATGTGCATTTAATTGAAAGTTTCAAAACATATCCAATAACACTTTCAGAAAATGTGCCAATAAAAATATGAGAAAAATGCAGGGTAATTAAGTGAAAATGAGACACTGGCACCTTCCCACCTACCTAATAAAAAAGATGAATTTAAAGAATGGGTAGTACAAATTATTTGAGATTTATTATGGAAGACAGGCATTTCTTCATAAGTTATGACTACTGAGTGGGATAAAATGAAAATATAGTTTAAAAATAGGGTAGAAATAAAATAAAAAATATGCATAAGAAGTAACAGGAATTGTTTAGAGGGCTGACAAGGGTAAAGTACTACAGAATAAGGGGAATCTCACAGAACAAAAAGAAGCACAACTGCAGAGTGCTTAAGAGAATTGAAAAGAATGTCTGGATTATGTGTATGAGTTTAAAAAGACTCCTTTCAGCAACTATTTTTGATAACTTCAGAGCACAAAAACTTTTAGCACAATGACTTAGGCAACAGTAAAGTAAGTACAGTAAGCAGAAAGAGTTGTCACCAAACTTAGGGAGCCTATAATAAGAAACAAAACCACATATTCTGTAGAGGTATTAGAGACATTTCGGAAATGTTATGAAAAATTGCATAAAACAGAAAAATGTGGAAATCAAGAAAGAACACACATGGAAATATTTATGGAAGGCTTAAGTATGCCAAGGTTAGAGGTAGATGAGGCTAAACAATTAACCATTGATAGGAGGAGATGAGATAAAAACTGTGATGTACAATGAATCTACAGGAAAGTCTCCAGATGGTATTCCAGTGGAAGTTTGGAAGTTAGGAGGGAGGAAAGTGATAAAAGATCTGGAACATTTTTTTAACAGTATTTTAAAGGAGGGAAACACCAACACCATGGAAGAAAGCTGTGGTGACTGTATTACCTAAAGACAGTAAATACCCATCAGATCCAACTTCATGCACACCCATTTCAGTTCTAAACCATGATTATAACATGTTTATGTCTATACTAGATATAAGATCGGCAAAGGTGTTGCCAAAATTGATAGATATGGATCAATGTAGCTCTGTGGAAGGGAAGTAAACATTTAACATTAAATGAAGAATGATGATCCAGAAGGAAGAAAAATATAAGAAAATACTGACACTGTTGGTGGGTCTTGATGCAGAGAAGCATTCATCAGAGTAAGCTGGGATTTTAGAAGTAGGACAATGAAAGCATTTGCATCCCCTGACACAATAATAAGGTTAATTAAGAGGATATATGAAGGATCAGAGACAGGATTTAAAGTGGGAGGGTTCCAATCTGATAAGTTGTATACAAACAGAGGAACCTGGCAGAGGTGCACTCTTTCCCCCTTTATTTGCTTTATATTTAGAGCCATTTGACAAAGAAAATAAAGACTCAGAAATTCAAGGATATAACTGGTATGGTAAACAAGAATATTTAGCTTAATTTGCTGATATTATTTTGTAACTGATAAATCCATAAAATGACATCTCAGTATTGTAGAACATTTTGAGACAGTTTCAGGTCTTTTTGGGATATAAAACGAATGAAGATAAAGCAAAGGCTATACATTGTGTATCCACACATGAATTGGTTCAGCAATACACATTAATTAGGACATGATAAGATGAAGTATTTAGGAGTATGGGTGAAAAAGGCTTCTGTTATGGCAGGTAAAGATATGTGGGAAGAGACTAAACAAAAGATAATACAACAACGGAGAAACTGAAAGCTTTTGTTTATGAATATGGATAGTAAGCTACAGGCAGTGAAAATATTTTTAGTCCTTTTAGTTTTATACACGTCAGTTATATTTTTATATGTCAGAGGATAAATTGTGGGCAATAATTAATAAGGTGTTGAAAGAATTTATCTGGGAGAGGAAGAGGGAAAGGGTTAAGTAGGATAAGTTATTCCTTTCAATTAAACATGGTGGTTCAGGACTGCCTGATTTGAAGGGATATTTAACAGCTATACAGTTTACATAACACAAACAGGGAGTAATAATTCAAAGAGGAAAGGGATGATGATAAAGTACAGGGAAAACTTAAAAAATAAGGAGAGAGTGGGATTCTGCATGCAAATCCTTAGGGAGAATAACAACAGACTAGCAGAGTGCTATATTCATAAAGTAGGAGAAAGTATTCTAAAAACTAAGTGAACATAAGAACTGAGAGAATAGATTTTTGCCAATAGGGATGACTGAAGAAGAGGCACAGAGAATGGCCAAGAGGGGGCTGGAATTTATTCAAGAAAACTGGAAATGGAACCAAGGTATTGGGAGCAAGTAACTAGAGAGGGAAAAGTAAAATAATGGGATGAGGCCAAGAAGACATTTGGATTGCAGGCTAGAGATTGCATTCCATACCAGGGACTGATATCAGAGTAATTGCTCTCAACTTCTTGGCACAAAAAATCAGGACAAAGACAAATAATGGGGAGACAAGGCCTCAAAAATAGGGACACATTTTAAATATTGCTCTTATACTTAGAAAGTTGCTAGAATAAAAGGTACTCCATTACCATACAATTTCTGAAGGTTATGAAGGTTGAAACTCAAATACTTGTCATTATTTGGGGAATTTAATCCTCACTGATTTGCCACAATAATCCAGAAAACCACAAATTTCATGAGGAATGGACCAAAACTATGAGGCAAAAATGTGGATACTCTTCAAAAATCTGGACAGTTGAGAGGTATGATCAGAGTACAGGTAAAGAGAAAGGGTTAGGGTAATCCTAAGTGAAATACTCTGGTAGAGTTTTGAGTTGAAGCCAGAACAAAAGCTGCTGTTAAAAAAAGGATAATTAGTAGGTCATATGAAACATTGCATGGTAACTATAAGAATCAATCAGAACAGTTTACAAAAGATTGGGAGGACAGACTGGGAAAGCAATTTAAAAGGGAACAATGGAAGAACATATGGATGCCTCCCAGGTATGCAACTAAATCAAGGTGGTTTAGGATTTTTGCTTGGAACTGTTTGCACACATATTTTACACCCCAAGCAGACTTCAAAGAATTTTTCCTCAGGTAGATGGCAAATGTTGGAGTTGTGATGGGGAAGAAACAGGTAACTGGGAAGAAATGTTCTGGGTGTGTAATGATAGATTTCAGAAAGTCCCTACAGAGTACCCTGTCAGAAATATTACATGACCAAATGGATGTAACTAAGGAAATTATTCTTTTCAGCTGGGATACAGAATCAGAAGTACCTAAACATGTGAAGGCCTTGTTAATTTTAATTCTTTTGGCTGCCCAAAAAGCAATTACTAGAAAATGGAAATCAAAGTGTAAACCAATTGTGTTTGAAGTAATGAATATTGTAACAAAGATAAAAGAAATGGAAGTGGGACCTTCATAAAAGGGAAGGAGCAAATTACATAAAAATAAACAACAATTATGTGAAAAACACATGCATAATAATGTTCAGAAGGAGGAATGAGGTTTAAGGGAAGACTGGTATTGAACAATTTATCTAATGTTGGACTGATGACAGTAATCACGAAGAAAATGCAAGATGTACAATGTATGTAACTGGAAACCTGTTAATATGGTTTATTTTCTTTCATATTAATGTATGTTTGCCTAAGTTTTAAGTGATAATTTAATAAAAGTGTTAAGTACTTTGATAAGAGCTTTAAGTGCAAACATAAGATGCCATGGTGGAGTGGGTCTTTGAAGTGTGGTCTAAGAAGAAAGGTGCCGCTCAGAAAACTCTTGCATATCTTTTGAGAGGCTAGAGAATTAATGTTGGATCCCAGATGAAAATTCAAAATGGCTAGTAAAGTATAGTTTTGTACCTACCATAAATGTAGATGTTCGAGTGCTAATACAGCTGCAGTCATAACAGATGGGTTCTCCTGCCGTCAGGCGGATCCTCGGTCGGCCGATTCCAAAGTCTGGGTCCGGCGTCGGTTGTCGTCACTTCTTCCCTGACGTCAGAGCGCCAGGGATATAAAAGAACCAGCCAACGCCATTTTCTTCAGTTTTTCTTGCCCCAGATGTCAGGTGCCCCCAGAAGGAAGGCAATGCATAAATTTGTGTAATAAAGCAATGCAATATAATCCAAAAAACAGTAGTTGCAAGCAAATACACCATAAAAGAATACCCCAAGAGGGGAAGGAGGGAGGGAAACCTGGACTGCAGCTGTATTAGCACTCGAACATCTACATTTATGGTAGGTACAAAACTGTACTATGTTCATCGTGCATACAGCTGCAGTCATAACAGATGGGTACAATCCCAAAGCTAAGAAAGGGGTGGTAGGCACTAGGTGGAACTAGGAGGAGCCAGAATGCCCTGCAAGACTGCTGTGGCAAAGCCTGCTCTAGTTTTGGAGTATAATGGTAGGTGGTAGTGCTTGGAAAAGGTATGCACAGAACTCCAAGTGGCTGCTTCCAATATATCCTTGGTAGGAACTCCTCTGAGGAAAGCTGCAGAGGTAGCTGTGGCCCTTGTGGAGTGAGATCTGATGCCTGCAGGTACAGTCTTACAATGAAAAGAGTAACAAAAGTGTATGCAATGGGCTATCCATTTTGAGATTGTCTGTTTGGAAATTGGTTTCCCTTGAGCTCCTACAGCATAGGACACAAAGAGCTGTTCTGATTTTCTGAAAGGCTTTGTTCTGTCCAAATAATAATGCAGCTGTCTGTGGATGTCCAAGGAATGTAGTAGTCTCTCCCCTTTGTTTTGAGGATTAGGGTAAAAGGTAGGTAAGTGTATAGCCTGATTCAAAGCTACCCTGGATACCACCTTTGGCATAAAGGACGGGTTGGTTCATAAGGAAACTCTGTCCTGATGGAAGATGATAAAAGGCTGCACAGCCATGAGGGCTTGTAGTTCCGATACCCTACGAGCTGAGGTGATAGCCAGAAGGAAAGCTGTTTTCCAGGACAAATATTGCAAATCTGTTGAGGCAGCTGGCTCAAAAGGAGGCAGGGTCAGCTTTTCTAGTATGAAATTGAGATCCCAAGCAGGTATTGGTTGTTTCCTTGGGGGGTTTATATTCTTTGCCCCTCTGAGGAACTGTCTTAAGAGGGGCTGAGAGAATAAAGGTGGATCAGTGTTGTATTCTGCAGAAATGGCTGAGGCATGGATTTTGATGGAGGAGAATGAAAGTCCACTGCTTAGCAGCTCAGCTAGATACTGTAATATTTGAGGTAAATTCAGTTTTCCAGGATCCTGGCCCTTTTTCTCATTCCAGGCACAAAACCGTTTCCATTTTGCGGAGTAAGCTTTTCTGGTAGATGGCCTTCTGGCCTCCAAAATGACACCCTGCACCTCCTTGGAGAGTAGGGTCTGTTGTGTTGTTAATGAATCTTCCATGCGGCCAGATTGAGTGTTTTCAGCTGACTGTGAAGAGTTTTGAAGCTGTGCTGAGTCAGAAGAAGAGGCATTCGAGGTAGGGTCCATGGAGGGGAATGCGTCAGGCTCCTCAGGAGTGGGTACCAGTGCTGTCTTGGCCAGTCTGGAGCAATGAGAATCATCTTTGGTCTGTCTGCTCTGGTTTTTAGTAGAACTTTGGGCAGTAGAGGAAGAGGTGGGAAGGCATAAACTGTCATTGTTATCCAACTGAAAGAGAGAGCGTCCACTCTCCAGGCCT
The DNA here is from genome assembly GCF_019279795.1 of Protopterus annectens. Taxonomy (NCBI): domain Eukaryota; kingdom Metazoa; phylum Chordata; order Ceratodontiformes; family Protopteridae; genus Protopterus; species Protopterus annectens. The sequence goes on along the minus strand of NC_056747.1, from coordinate 512,176,687 downwards.
GTGGATGGAAAGTCCGTGAGCAGAATTTTGTCAATTGGTGATTTTTGTGGGAGGCAAAGAGATCTATGTCTGGCCTTCCCCATGCTCGAATTATCTCTGTAAAAACTTGAGGATGCAACTTCCATTCGTGTGGATCTGTCATATTCCTGCTTAGGTTGTCTGCCAGCATGTTTTCCTTGCCTGGCAAGTACTGTGCTTGAAGTTCGATTTGTAATTCCAGGGCCATGTCCCAAAGTGACATGGCCAGCCTGCACAGGGGGTATGGATGGGTTCCTCCCTGTTTGTTTATGTACCACATTACTGTGGTGTTGTCTGTCCTTATCAATAGTTGACCTGGATGCAGAAGGTCTTTGAAATCTGTAATAGCATATGTTACTGCTAGCATTTCCTTTTGATTGATGTGAAGGTGCTTTTCTTTTTGGGACCATCTGCCCTGAATGCACCGATCTGTCATGTGCGCCCCCCAGGCGTAGTCCGAGGCATCTGTTGTGATGACTTGATTTGCTTGAGGCTTGCAGAATGGGAGACCTGTGTTTGTTTGGCATGCTTGAGCCCACCACAGAAATTCCTTTTGAAGACATGGAATTAGTGGTATTATTGTTTCCAAACTGTGGCTGTGTTGAGACCATAGGTTTTTCAGGTACCACTGAAGTTTCCTCATATGCAGCTTTGCACATGGGATTAGTAGGATGCAAGATGCCATGAATCCCAGAGCCTGCAGGATTTTCCTTGCAGTCAGCCTGGTGAAATTTGCTAGTGTTTTGAAGTATTGAGTTAGTTGCCCTTGCTTCTCTGGCGTGAGGTAGGCCATCTGGGTGTTTGTGTCCAAGTTGGCACCCAGGAAAATTATTTTCTGAGAGGGTATTAGCCTTGATTTCTTTTTGTTGACTGTGCATCCCAGAGAATTCAACAACCTTATTACAAAAGCCGGATGTTTCAGAAGTATGTGCTTGCTGTCCGCTTGGATCAGGCAGTCGTCCAAATATGGGTATATTTGTATCCCTTGAAGTCTGCAGTAGACAATTACTGATGCCAGGCATTTCGTGAATACTCTGGGCGCAGTAGATAAGCCAAAGGGCAATGCAGAGAATTGATAATGGGTTGAACCTGCAGGAAATCTGAGGTATCTTCTGCAATTTTGTCTGATTGGGACATGCAGGTATGCCTCCTTGAGGTCCAACGTTACCAGCCAAGACTCCTTGCCCAGCATGGGAAGAAGCTGCTGTAAAGTGAGCATCTTGAATTTTGGTACGAGTAAAAATGTGTTTAAGATGGAAAGGTCCAATATAGGTCTCCACTCTTTTCCCTTCCTTGGTACCAGGAATAGTTTGGAATAAAAACCTTGACCTTGTTCGTGAGTAGGTACCTCTTGAATAGCTTTCATGTCCATGAGATCTGAAATTTGTCTTTGTGCCTCTGCCCTTTGATTGTGTGGCAGGTTTGGCATGCCTCTCATTTTTGGAAGGGTGTGAAAATGGAATCTGTAGCCTCTGTTTATAATGTCCAGGATCCATTTGTCTTCTGTGACAATATGCCAATTTTTTGAAAATAATGCCAGTTTTCCTCCTAAGGGTGCTGCCATTTGAGCCTTGCTTGGCATGCAAAGGGGAAAGTCATTGGGTTTGCTTTCTGGATGGCTGCGAACTATCCTCACCACCTCTTTGTGTAGGAGCTTGCCATTGTCTGCCCCTATACGATCCTTGAGATTGCCCTCTGCCCCTCGGGTGCCTGTATCTACCTCTTTGGGGTCTGTCCGTGGTTGGAAAGGACCAATTTTTGGAAGGCCAATTTCTACTGAAACGTGGAGGATGTACCTGTAGAAAATCTTTCACTGTTTGCATTGATTTAGCTTTTTCCTCCATTTTCTTTAATACCTCCTCAGCTTTATCACCAAATAATGCATACTTTTGAAGAGGGGCATCTAGTAATTTAGCTTTGACATGATCTGGTAAGGTTTGCTCCTTGAGCCAGGCATGTCTACGTATGACTGATCCTGTAACAGCAGCTCTACATGAGGTCTCTAGAGCATCAAAACCACATTGCAAGGTATGTTTACCCACTTGTTCTGCACTATGTATCAAATCCTGCAACTCCTTCAAGTCTGGTTGTTCAGGTTGTGACATTTTGCTTCTCAACTGTGATAACAGAAACTGTTGGTACTTTAGCATATGGAACTGGCAGTTTAATGCCCTCATGGTTAAGGTGGCCAAGGTGTATACCTTTTTTTCCCACCTTTCTAAGGATCTGGAGTCGCTCTCGGAAGGTAATGGGTTTTTTGCAGTGGAGGCCTTAATTCCCTTGGGGCCCTGTGAGATGGTTTCTGGGTCAGCTGCATGACTTTTGTATAAAAATTGGTGTGAGTCTGGAACCCAGTAATACCTGTCAGGCTTGACTGGTGCTGGAGGTAAAGAATCCGGGTTAAGGCAGGCCTCCGAGTACACATCATCTAGGATGTCTAAGACAGGAGGTATAGCTAGAGGCCTGTGCTGAGGTAGCAAGAGAAAGTCCCTAAGCCTTTGGGTTTCCCCAAATGAGTAATCCTCTGGGGGGGAGACAGAGGGAATGGACTCCTCAGCATCAGAATCTTCAAAAGGGAAGTAAGAATGTTCCTGTTCAGAGTGTTCTGAAATAATGGAGGCCTGGTCAGAGGAGGGGGATTCTTCCTCCACTCTGGGCCTTTTGTCCGGGGGGGGGGGGGGTTGAGATCCCCTGATAAGAGTAATCAAATCCTTAGCCATTTTAAGCATCTGTTTTTTAGGCATGGGGCCTGGGGAAGGGCCCTGTGGAGCTTGTCTCTTAGAATGCATGGCTGCTTTAGACTTAGTGAAAGCCTTGATAGAAAAAGAAGAGGAAGGTCTGAAGACACCTTGAGAGGAGGCAGACCTGTCTACATATTGAGATTCACCAGCAAGAGTGGCTTCGGTATCTGTAGTTGGAGTGTGGGCCGAGAAGCCTGCGACCTCGGGCACTGAAGACACTGCCAATGAAGTGTCGTCGGTAGGCAGGGGCTGCATAGGCACCTCGCTGAGAACCGGACCACCTGTAGTAGGCTTTGGCGTGGTGTCGGTGGAGGCCGCGGACTGCGTGTGTCGGTCCTTATCTTTACATTTTTTAGACAAAACTGGAGTCGGATTATCCGACGACATAATATAGTTAAATTTTTTACCAAAATAATGCTGGGCAAACTCCGCCCAACGCTTAATAGTGCGTTTGTTGAATGTAGCACAAAAATGACAGACCGAGACGTCGTGGTCTGGGCCTAAGCAAGGAATGCAGAGGGAATGAAAATCCTTATGCGGTATTTGCTTCCCACAAGAAATACAATTATTAACTTTGTCTGACATCGGTCTGAGGCAAGAAAAGTTTCCCCAATGGGGTACTTAGCTTTAAAGAAGACTTCGGTTGCAAAATTTTCATAATTTCAGGAGCTGGCCGACCGGCACTTGCGAACTGCTTCTGCTTCGGGCACCACGCGGCAAGAAAGACTGAACAAAATGGCGTTGGCTGGTTCTTTTATACCCCTGGCGCTCTGACGTCAGAGAAGAAGCAACGACAACCGACGCCGGACCTAGACTTTGGAATTCGGCCGACCGAGGACCCGCCTGACGGCAGGAGACCCCATCTGTTATGACTGCAGCTGTATGCATGATGAACATCTGAACCATGATAGGGGAATAATTGGAACCTGTGTCAAACATGTTGGCTAGGAACTGCAATACAGAAGGTATAGTAGCTGAGTATTGATACAATCCTTGCTTTGCTACCCAAAAGGAAAATTTTCTCAATTTATTATTATATAGCTTTTGGTAGACTGCTTTTGTGAAGAAAACAAAATCTGAACTACTCTCGAAGGCATTGTGGATTACTGGCCATCACAAATTAGAGAATCAATGTGGTTAGTCTGAGGGAATTAATGTTCATGTAAGGCATGGGTCCAAGAACTGCAGGCTGTTAGTATCTTTGTTTGGGTGCCCTTTAGAAACCTGAAATCCCACTTACCTGAAACCCACAAGACTGAGACGAAAATCCCAACATCCAGGAAGATTGACCATCCGGAAGACTGTCAAATCAGTAACGGTAAGCAATCACTTGGCCAGCATGCTGACCTTTGCCCCTTACTTCCACAGAAGTGTGATCCTGGAGTTGGTATATGTAGTTGGAGGGGGGTGCAGCCCCCCACATAGATGGGTGTTTGTGTGTTTGCGGGTTGGCCAATCAGTTACTTACACTTCATGTTTTGTCGGTGTTCCAGGTGGTCAGTCTTCCTGGATGTCGGGTTTTTCGTCTCAGTCTTTTAGATTTTGGGTAAGTGGGCTTTCGGGTTTCTAAAGGGGATCCCTTTGTTTATATGGCTTACATAATGATGCACTCCATTACTTTATAGATGAGGCTGGTTAAGGCTTGCAGGTCTGGAGTCGTCAGGATCTGTGGTGCGTTCACCCTTGTAGGGAGGGATGACCAAAGCTGTTTTTCACATCTCTAGCACAAAGCCAGTTATAAGGCTGGGGCTGAAGAGATTTAAGAGAGAGTTGGTGAAACAGTGATTCATTCTGACAGGAAAGTAATCAGGCACACTGTCTGGACCCACAGAGCTAGTGTTCTTGGCATTAGGACCTGATCTAAGGTGGTCTGTGGGCTGTGTGCAGACATGATGGCAAGTGGTAGAAAGATTTTGGGAAAAAGTGGAGCAATGTTTGTGCTAAATTAATCTGCCAGTGTATTTTCTATGGCCTCAGAAAATGAGGAGGTGTTAATGTTGCATATCAGATCATTGCAATATGGGGTATTACCCCTAAGGGTTCTAACACAGCTGAAAAAGGCTTTTTGGTTGGCCTTTGCAGAGGCAGAAATTTTAACTGCATACATATCCTATATGGATTTGATTTTGTGGCCAATTTTACTGTTTAGCTCTTAAGATCACTTTCGGAGTGTGAGGTATTCAGCTGATTTCTCAGAACAAGACTTTTTCTTCCTTTTGTTAAGTAGTTTGATTACACAAGGGTTCCACCATGAAGAGTAATTCTTAAATGTATCATATTTGTGTTAGATAAAGACCAATGTCTCTATGCATGCATTAAATATCATGTTCAATGTTTTTACCACTTCTGTTTGCTGTTACAGTCTCATCTTTAATTACATCAATGAAGCTATATTTATTAAGTATAAAAAAGCATGCTTTTGCAAATTCTGTATGCTGAGTAGTTGTACATTTAATTCTTGATTCTGTTTCATCTGGTAGCACCTTCTGATGACATCATACTGGGGCAACCAGCATGCAGTTCAGTACCTTGAGGTACTGAATTAAAGGGAGTCTTGCTCTACCAGGTATAGCTGGAGTGCTTGTTTGGGTTGCTTGCCTTACTCTGCCTGAATATTGCTGAACTCTGTCTGCATTTTATTTTGAAATTAAGTTTTTCATTTAAGGTTTGGTTACTTCTATTTTTTTTTATCTTTTTCTTGTATTACATTTGTTTTAAGTTTTCTGTTATGTTGGAGTTTTAAGAGGTCTTGTCTAGAGTCAGTTAGGTTAGCAAAGAATTCCTTTGCAAGCAATGAATAACATCAGCTAATTAGTGGAAGGAGCTGAGAAATAGCATTCCTCATTTAGCTAGAAATATTTGGAGGCATCTCTATTTAGCTGCAGCGTGTGATTGGCTTGCTTGGTGTACTCTGCCTGAACATTGTTAATCTCTGTCTGCATTTTATTTTTCCCACCTACCTGCCCAATTGTTATAGTACTCAAACTTGGTGGCTTTTGAGTTGCCTGCCCCAACTATAAATCTGATTTTGGTCACTCCTCCCAGGCCCATTTCATCAGCTCACTCAACTGAGTATGGAGAAATCAGTTGGGAAGGCCCGCCCCTTAGTTTCTTAACCTTGAATTATTTTCTGTTTCCTCCTTCCCCACTTAACTTAAAAATCTGCACTTTATTTAGCTGCTTTTATTGTATTTGTATTTCTTCCTACTTTAATACTTAATTTTGCTTTTGCTACTTGATTTTAAAGTATTCTGCTGCATTTATTACTGCTTGTTAATAGCCTGATTACATTGTAACTGTTATTTTAAGCCTCTTAGTTTTGGTTTAAACACTTGGGCTTCAGGCCAGTTGTTTTACATTAAGAAGGTTTGTAGTCTATACTCTTGTGGCAGGAGGGCTAGATTACATCCTTCTAAGTTAGGAATTGCTGGTTGAAGGCTTACTGTATCTGTTTTTCTAAACGTTCCTCAGTTCTGGTTCAAGCATCTGGGCTTCAGGCCAGTTAATTTACATTAAGAAGGATTGCAGTCTACACTCTTGTGGGAGGCGAGGGTGCCTCAGCCCTTCTGAGCTGGGAATTGCTGATTGAAGGCTTATTGTCCAAACATACAGCAACATGGAATATCCAAAGAAATACACTCAGGAAGCAGTCACTGGAAACAAACTCCAACTTTTAAAAGTTGGAGTTTGTTTCCAGTAACTGCCCCCTAAATGTATTTCTTTGAAAGCTTTTTTGTGCCTGTTGTTCTAAGTGTCTTTGTTCTGGTTTAAGTACTTGGGTTCCAAACCAGTTATTTTACATTAGGAAGATTTGTGGTCTAAACTCTTGTGGCAAGAGTGGATAGCCTACACCCTACTAAGCTGGGAACTGCTGGTTGAAGGCTTATTGTGCCTGTTATTCTGAAAGTGTCTTAGTTCTGGTTTAAGCACTTGGGCTCCAAACCAGTTATTTTACATGAGGAAGGTTTGTGGTCTACACTCTTGTGGCAGGAGAGTGTTGTCTACACCCTTCTAAGTTGTGAATTGCTGGTCAAGGTTTATTGTGCCTGTTATTCTAAGTGCCTTTGTTCTGGTTTTAGCACTTGTGTTCCACACCACTTATTTAACACTAAGAAGGTTTGTGGACTACACTCTTGTGGGAGCAATCTACTGAATTGCTGCTTAGTGGGATTTTTTTTTTGTTTGTTTTTTTGTGACTGCAATTTTCTGCACTTTGAATTTCTTATACTTCTGCATTTTATAGCATAGGCTAAATTCAGGCTTGCTAAATCTAGACTGTTTGGTATTATGTGAGTACTTAAACCAGTCATCTTATATTAAGAAGGCCCCCTTGCAGCCAAAGACCCATCTGAGTTGGGGATTGTTGGAATTAGGCTCATTCTTGGGCTTTCCCTTTGGTTACTTTGTATAAAATTGTTTAACTTTGCTTGTATTTAAGCTTCATGTTTGTATGGGTTTGTGCTCAGTTTACCAGAGATACTCAGATATTGCACTGTTGTTCTGCAAGCAACTCAGCTGTGCATTGTGAACCACTGACGCAGTTTCTACCCCTAGCCCTCCAAAGAATAACTGCTTTTTGTTGGTCTTATAGCAAAACCTGGTCCATCTAGCACACTCTCAACTAGTTACTACAGTATGTACCCTGCCATAATGGACAGACAGCTTCTCACCATTTCTCCAGCCAGCTTGATTGACATGGGCATCCTGAGGCAATGTAGTAATTGCCTCATGTATACTGACAACTGGTTACTCCTAAAACAAACAAATACAACATGTGAGAGATGTATCTATACTATGAATTTGGAATCAATTCTCTCACATAACAGACCAGATATCCATCAGGTTAGGTTGTCAGCACCCATACTTCACCTCTTGCACATAACGAGCTCACAACACATAAACTCACTTAAGTGGAGGTACTTGCTAGAAGCCTACCTACAGATCAGAGATGTCCCAAGTGCAAACCTACTGCACACACTGCAGACCCAAAAGAAGCCACTACACATAATAATACACACAACAGTCTCTCAACCAATAAGGCCTTAAGGCAAATAAACCTCAAAACCAAATGTCTTTGTCATAGGCAACTCCATAGTGAGACATGTGTCACAGGCAGGTATGTCTGGAGCCCAAAACAGCATTCTACCTTCACCCAGGAAGATGGCTCAATACAAACAAAAAAAATGATGGACTTCAACAACTGGCTTAGCTTCTGGTGTCAATCCAGGGGGATCCAGAATCTGTCAGCCTGGGAAGATATGGTCAACAGACCATGCTGCTTTGCCAGAGATGATCTTCATCTGTCGCCTGTTGGCTTTTGGTTAGTGGTACTTGCCTCCCCCATAGTGCATTTTTTTTGGCAATGTCATAACAAAATTCCCAACATAAAAAAATCCACAAGAAACAAACTGAAGGTTATGCTGCTTAATGCTAGGAGTCTAAATCAGAAACTGGACTCAGTGGAAGCACTGCTTAGCTTGGAAGATGATGATGTCTATGCAGTCACAAGACATGGTTCAAGGCCGCAGATAGCAACCCGGCCATGCAAGGCTACAATGCCTTCCATGCATTTAGACCTCAAAAGGGGCATGAAAGAACCTAAAGGCAGAGGTATATATCCATCTTCATTAAACACAAATATACCTCAAGACTGGTCAAACAGTATGACTCCCTAGAGCTACTCCAAGTCCAATGAACTGTAGGTAAAACCTCCTTCCATATCATTGTTACCTAAAGGTCCCCCACCATGAACCACGAGAACCACTCTACCTACCTGGACTGACTATACAGTCAAACACCTTGGTCATGGGTTATTTCAACTATCCTTCCATCGTCTGGGAGTCATATATGAGCACAAACACATTCTCCCTAAGGTTCCTGGACTTTGTTAATAGAAATGCTCTGGAACTGATAGTCTGCACCCCCCCTCCACAAGAGGCTCAAATGTCCAAGACTTAGTACTCACCAACATGGGGGTCTCTGCACTACTCCTTGTGTGTTGTCCTCCCTAACGATCATACCTGACCCCCCAAAAGCAAAAAGGATGAAAAATTTCTCCAAAGCAAATTATAGCCTCTTAAGCAATGGCATAAATAGTTTCAAACCCCCTGCTACCATGTCAACAATAACTCCTATACAGAGGCGTACAAAAATGCCCTGTATAAACACCCATACAAATGTATAGACTCGGCTGTACCTGAATGGAACAAAACAAGATCCTCACAAAAAAATCAGCCACCCTGGTGGACAGCAAGTACAAATAGGTTATACAACAAGAGGAAGACACTAATGTCTAATAACAAGAGGGAACTGACTCAACAGAGGAAGGACACCCCCACAGCTTGAACAAGCAGATTAGATATCTTGTAAAGTCCTCTAAAGCCAATTACAAAGTTAAACTAGCATCCTTAGCTAAGGATAATCACAACACATTCTTTAGCTATGTCAGAAATCTAAAAAGGAAGGCCCAGCTTTGTGCCAAACTAGTAGGAGACAGAACCACTCATACTGACCCTGAGGACATCACAAACCTGTTGGCAGACAGATTTGGTGCAAACCTCACCCTCCTGTCCCCACCAGACATACTCCAAAGCATACCTGTCACCAGTTCTCTGCCTAATATTTCCAAAGAGCAGGTTATAACTGCACTCTCCTTGGTCAAAAACAACCTCAATGGGATCGGACAGCATCCCAGGCTGCAAATTAAATGGTCTTAAACAGGACCTAAAGAACCACTTGGCACACTCAACCACAGTCTAAGCACTGGCTTTGTCCCAGCAGAGTGGAAAACACAACAGTAATTCCCTTGCACAATGGGGGCCCATCAAAAAACTCTGGTAACTATAGACCCATAAGCCTAACCAACCTTATCTGCAAGACCAAATACAAAATTATCATGGACCTTATCAACAAAGATATAGGTGACCTTCAAACTCTTGACCAACCCAATTTGGTTTCGTTAAGGGTAGATCATTATTATTAAACCTGATAGACTTCTTCAAGAATGTCACCAAAGCCATGGATGAAGGCAAAACAGTACATACAGCCTATCATGACTTAGCCAAGGCTTTTGACAGAATCCTCCACTCAGGCATCATCGAGAAACTCACTCAGCTGAGAATTAACCCATATGTCACTAGATGAGTAGACAACTGGCTCACCTACAGAATGCATACACTCAAAGTCGGGGATCCACCTCTACCAGCAGACCAGTTACTAGTGGTGTACCACAAGGATCTGTGCTGGACCCCCTGCTGGTTGAAATCTGTATCTCAGAAGTCCAGGTGAAAATAGATGACCTGTGGCTTATCAATTTCACTGATGACTGTAAACTGGGTGCAATCACTGAGTCCCCCCACGATGTTGACATACTACAAAAATGGCTTAATCAGACAAATGTTTGCTGCCAAAGCCACAGATTTAAACTAAATGCAAAAACATCCATTATCATACCTTTCAACAAAAGGGAAGTCCCTGCAAATTACAATATTAACAGTACCCCCCTTAGCTCAAACCCTGTGGTGAGAGATTTAGGAACACAGGTTTTTAGCAATCTTACCTTTGATCACCATGTATCCACAGTGGTAAGAAAGGCCTTCTGTGTTGCACATCTGATAAGTAAGGGCATCGCAGCCAGAGCTAAGGATGTTATTACTCCCCTGTACTCATCCCTCATCAGACCACTAATAGAGTACAATGCTCCCTTCTGTATGTAACTCTCCGGACACCTGCAACAGCTGGAGAGACCTCAGAGGTTTATCACCAAGAAATTCAGGGCCTTCAACACATGACCTACATGGATAAACTGAAGGCCCTATCACTGTACTCTGTATCTTATAGGCTGCTGAGAGGTGACTTGTGCCTGGCCTACAGAGCAGTCTCGGATCCTACCCTAATGGAAATGCTGCACATCCACAAGTCAAATGGGACAAGGTTCACTCACTCTAGGGATTTTAACCTAGCCTGCGACATTAACAGGACATGTTGGAGAGACAGATATGTCTCACAGAGATTGCCACTCCTCTGGAACAAACTCCCAACTCACGTAAAACAGAGCTTTTCAATGACCCTATTTACATGCAACTTAGACAACTGGATGGGAAACTTTAAATTTACTCTGGAGGTGTCACCTATGTCCCTACTGGATAAGGGCAGTCAGTGTTGATCATAGACTCATGATGCAAATATAGGCCATACAACTTTGTCAATAAGGGAACAAGGGTATAACATGGTTAAAGGCCCTAGGGCCAGTAGTCTAGAAACCTCCTATGAACCTACTGAGATTCTTTGACATTAAATTTTACTGAATCTCATTAACTAATAAATGCACAAAAAAAGAAAGAAAAATAAACAACAGAATTCCATTACTGGTTAAGTGTTTTCATTAACAAAAACTGTTAACGGGCTTGTTCACAACCCAACAGTTACTACATATGAAATTCTTTCAAAAAATATCTATAAGTCCATTCAGCAGTTACAGTTCACATACACATGCATGTTAAATCACATGAATAAAAAGAGTCAGCTGATAAACACGTGATTGTACACTATATAACAGCAAATATATAATAGAGGATTATGATCAGCTCATTATGCAATCAAGACTGGATAAAAAAATTCACCTCAAGAGCAAAGCTCAAGAGTTGAGTCGTGGCGTCTGTGGGAAGAATACATAACAAAAGGTAATGATCAGTGACCTGATCATAATTCTTTCTATTGCCTGGAGTTTTATCGCCTCCACGTACTGCCAGACACAGGAAGAAAAGAGAGAGAAACAGAAAGTGTAGGAGTGCAAAGTGGTTCACTTACTTTGAAAACTTAGTGTTGTCAAACAGATGGAAGCATACCTCTCAACTTCTTTGCTTAAGAATTCTGGGCAGAGGATGAAAACTAAGAACAGTTTTTAAATGTTGCTCTAATTTACTTAAAAAGTTAGTAGAACAACATGATTTTTTGAATGCTGTTTTCATTTTACTGTTTTTATTACATATTAATAAGTCGTATAATAAAAGTAAGGTTTTTGTCAGACATTTCTGACACTTTGAAAACACACTGCAAAGTTAAGCAAGTCATCTAACTATGAGAAATATGGATACCATGTAGCCTGTAATGAGTTTAACTGGCGCTAGCCACTTCATGAATACTCTTGGTGCAGTGTATAGTCCTAAGGGTAAGGCAGATAACTGATAATGTGATCCAGATAACACAAAACCTTAAGAAATGTCTGACGTCTAGATGAATACGAATGTGATAATAATACATCTTTTAAGTCTAATGTTAACAGGAAACTTGAAAAAGGAAGAAGAGGTAACAGGTTGTGAAATTATTTCAGTTTGAATTTGGGCACCATCTCAAACAGGTTTAGGAAAGAAAGTTCTAGAATTGGTCTCCAAGCAATTTCTTTCATTGGCACTAAGACCATCCTGGTTTTACCCTTGAGACAGCATGCGATGAAGAACCAGTGGAAACAAAAAAGTCTGATTTGGTGGATGAGGAATGATCCTGCCCATCTGTAACCTCGAATTATTTTCAGAACCCATTTGTCTGAAACTATATGTTGCCAATGAAAAAATGGAGATTCAGACTTTCTGTTACAAAAAAGGGGCCGGGCCAAGATGGGAGGGAGTCACAAGGTATCTTGAATAGCCATTCAGGCTTGTTGAACTGTCATTCATTTTGGGAAGTTTGATGCTTCTTTTTGGAAGCCCCTTGCCATTTCTTCTTTTTACCTGTATTTTGCTGAGAATCCGCGGTGGTGGTGCTGCGGTAGCATTGTCGCCTCACAGTAAGACGCTGCCCGGTTCGATTCTCAGCTAGAGAGTCTTCTGCGTGGAGACATGCGTGAATGGGCATACCTTCATTGAGGGCTGGCAACTCGGCACATAAAAATCAACAGCCAATCATTAGCGGACCACAGTTCCCCTGTGGTGACCCCTAACCGGGAAAAGCCGAAAGACACAACAAGACACAACAACAACCTGTATTCTGCTGAGACTGTTTATTCTGCTTTTTTTTTTTCCCCAAAACTTGATGAAGAGTTAAGAGAACCTCACAGAACATTTGGAAAAGGAAGGCCAAAAAAAATCTTAGAGATTCCCTGGATCAGCTTACCCCTACCATCACACTTTTTTTCCTTTCATCTCATGTTTTTTTGATTTGGCAGCAGAGCACGATAAACTAAATTTCTATCCAAAGGGGAATTTGAAATCTCATTTTTAATATCATCTGGGAGGTCCTGAGAATGCAGCCATGCAAACCTCCTCAAAACAGTACCAGTGGCCATAGTAGTGGAAGTAGTATAGAGTCATACACACAATTTAAAAACTTAAAAGATTAAGTAACTTTACACATCCTGATAAATGCAAGAAGTAGGGACTGAGACAAGCAAACGGCACACCACCAAGCAAATGAAAATCCTAAGTTTTATTAAGAGCTTTTCGTTTGATTCAATATACAAACTTCTTCAGACTGGTAAAACCATGTGAACGTATACTATAAATATTACATCAATTAGTAACCCAATTAATACAATAAGGTTCTAAAAGGAGCAGATACACATTTAAAACCATTTTTCACAATACCACTAAAGGTCCTCATATATGGTGAATAATCCACTTTACACAAATCATTGACAATGAAAATAATAAAAAAGCAAAAAAGTAGAAATAATAAGCCATAAAAATAACACTCACACTAACCTAAATAAAAACACAGTAAATACTAGTGCCTAAATTAAAGTGATGATACATTAAAAACTATCATGTAAAAAGATTCTTCAATTTAAGTATACTGCTGATTGAGCAGCCCTCATTCAAGCCAGGCACATTGTAAGCATTTAGTCTGATTTGCCAGATCAGTTCAAGTTCTTCTAACTTTAGAGCAGTCGGGCCACCACGAGGACTCTGAAAAACTTGGTCGAATACCATGAATTTAAAACTGTGGTCAGGATGGGAAAGAATATGCTTAGCCAATACATTGTCAAGTTTGTTTTTTCTTATTGCATAAATATGCTCATATAAACGGTCACGAAGACGTCTCTCCGTTTTACCAATATAATAGGCTAAACAGACCTGGCACTGAGCTAGGTAAACTACCATTCTTGAATTACAATTCACTCTAAAATTTAAGGTGTACTGATGGTCATGAATCTTAAATCTATTAGACTCGATGATGTATTGACAATAATTGCAGGATTGGCATTTATACATACCCATGGTTTTACTACGCACATTAGGACTTTGTTCAAAAAGGACTTTTAAGTTTTTAGCTCTCTTATAAACAACAATAGGGTTGTCACCTACCCTCTGAAACACACTGTTATCACTCTTAAAAATTGCCCAGTTCTTACATAAAATCTGGAAACAGTCTCTACTGTTGAGATTGTATGTTGTGATAAAAGTAGCACTTTGTGTTTTAAGCTCAGGGGCAGGGATGCACTCAGTTACCAATTCAGAAAGTGTAACCTCTTCATCCTCATGTTGAATGTGTTCACTTTTCAAAATTGGTTTATAAAACCATCTCAAACGTTTGTTCGAGACTTCCTCAATCAAATCATCCACCATATCACCTGGGTAACCACGGTGAAGAAACATATTCCTCAAGTGTGTACATTCAGCATGAAAGTCCTTGTCAAGAGTAGTAATGCGGGCTGCCCTAACCAGCTGACCTTTTACTACTGCCCGCTTCTGATGAAATGGATGGAAGCTGGAAAAAAGTGTAAAAAAGAATTGGAATATGTACTTTTTCTATGAATACTGGCGATAAACTTATGGATAGAGTAGTCTTTAGTTAGAGAGATGTCGAGGTATGCTATGGTCTCTGTATTGAATGTGGATGTGAACTTTAAGAACTGTGTTGAGTTATTAAAATAGTCGACCAGTTGGTCACTAACAATATTGTCACCATCCAAAAGGATAAAGAAGTCGTCAAGGTACCGAGTATAAAAATTATTCGCTGTTTAAACATACAATTATTGAAAACAAAAAGGAGCTCCCAGTGGGCCATGACCATGTTAGCAATACTGGCACCAAAAGGGGAGCCCATCGCAACACCGACTTTTTGTAGATAAAATTTATCCTCAAACATGAAAAAGTTATTATCTAATACTAAATCCAAAAGCTCATGGAAAAGGTCCAACTCATTCCCAGTGCCGCCATGTAGTCTTAACATTTGGTCAACCCATTCTAAAGCTATATCGTGTGGGATACTGGTATACAGATCTTTAACATCAATTGTGAGAAAGTTGTGACCAGAATTAAATTCTAACTTATTGATTTTATCAAGGAACATCCAAGAGTCTTTGCAAATTTGGTTAACTTTAACCAAATATTTCTGTAGAACAGAGTCAACAACTTTCGCACAGGGATATGTAGGGGAACCCCTCCCGTCAACAAGGGGACGCATAGGGGGATTAATTAAATCTTTATGTATTTTTGGTATCCCAAACATACAAGGAAACCTAGGATACGTTGTTGACATATAGTTAAACGTATTCTGGTTGATTCTTCCCTCTATATACATTTCCTCGATGCTATTCCTGATGGTAGTGTAGGCCCTGTTGACTTCAGATCTCGAACTAAGAATATAGGAAGGGCTATCCAAAACGAGTGACATCCTTTCACTATAGTCGGAACCATCAAAAATCACAAGCCCCCCCCACTTTTGTCTGGTTTGCAAATACATACATCAAATAGTTTAACAAAGTCAATACATTCCTTCTCAGCTTTTAAATTAGTGAAAAAAGGTATCCCTCTTTCTTTTACCAGAAACTACTTTACAAGAAGACTCAACAGCCTGAATTAAATACTTGGTCAGACCTAGTAATCTACTCCCATCTAAGCAAATTTTAGGAGGAGTAGATACATGTTTACATTTCTGTTTCTTTTTCACAGGAAAAATTAGGCCAACTGACTTACAAATGGCGGCAGCAGCAGCCTCTCCGGAGATGGGCACAGCATTATGACATAAGAGGAAAGCCTTCCCTATCCCCTCTCCCAGCTCTGATAAGAATGGCTCTCACTTGCCCACTGAGGGGACCCCAACAACAAAAGAGTATGTGGCTATCCCTGGTCCAAAGTGGTGTAGGTGCTACACCAGAGGGATCCAGGGTAAAAGATGAGTTTTCTGAGGTACAAAAAATGGTCACACCAGAGTCACCCACCTGCAGTTGAGGCAAACTGCTAGCCAGCTGTGGGGGCAAAGGCTGTTCGCTTAACTTTTTCTTTCTATAGCTGGAAAAAGGACCAACCATTGAACTAGTAGTTTGTTTCATGGTCAACCCGAAAATGGTGCCTCTTTCCCAGGGAAGGAAAGCAGCAAATGCTTGTAAAAGTCCCTTTTTTCACAAAAACACAGTAAACAGCACTTTAAATTACTTTGCCACCCCCCCTCCAAAAAAAACACAGTTTTAACTTTTAAACCGAGAGGAAATACAGAGCACTCACATTTAAAAGTACAATACAGCATTATGGCAGTCCGTTAAAATACCAACTCCCAACTTTAAAATAACTTTGCTGAAGAGGAAGTGATAAAACAAAAACAATAGGCCATATTCATTAATACCTACACTAACTGTATACAAAGAAAGTGTATGCGATCTATACTCAAGAACATCCATAAGACAATTTATGTGATTTACATTTACTCTGAAAGATTACACGAAGTGCACATGCAGTCTACACTTTGTGGTAATCTGTATGAATCTGCCTTGATATTTCAGCCTGGAAGAAAATCAGTAAGAAAATTAAAATTAGGAGGAAAAAGTGTGAGTTATGCTTGTGTTGTCTGTTCACTCAGAACAGTGTACACTACATGTAGGTGCTCAGGAATCCTGGGGAATATTTATAAAATGGAAGATTTTTCTCCAGAGGGAACTTATCTGCCCAACAGGGAACAGCTCCAAGCCAACCACTGATCCTTGAAAACCTCAGAGGAGTCCAGCTGCAGTAAAGCTTTGAAGGGCAAGGAGCCCAAACTTATCTTTTAGTAAGCTCAACTTGCATCACCTGACAGTTTGGATGTGTGGTAGGAGACCTGAAGCTTTGCAAGCTAAGCAGCTGTTATATCCTTGGCAGGATTTAACTCGTACAGCTAAGGAAAAACACACTCTCCAAAGCCAAAAACACAGCATCCATGGGACCTGACAATATCACAGGCTGTGTTCTACACGAACTACAGAATGAACTGGCACCCTACCTAAGTACCATGTTCAATCATAGCCTCATATCAGACTTTGTGCTCACTGAACGGCGCACCGCGATGGTTATCCCACTCCACAAAGGGGGAACCACGACGGACCCCGGGAACTACCACCCCATTAGCCTGACGGGCCTGGTCTGCAAGGCCATGGAACGTATCATCACGGAACTCATATACAAAGACATTGGTAATCTCCAAACTCTGGACCCTACCCAGTTCGAGTTTGTAAAAGGCAGATCATGTCTCCTAAACCTGACTGACTTCTTTGAAGCAGTCACCAAAGCCATAGATGAGGGTAAGGTGGTTCACACAGCCTATCTAGATCTCGCCAAGGCTTTCGACACCATCCCCCACTCTGGAATTATAGATAAGCTCATTAAACTAGGCATAAATCCCTATGTCACAAGATGGGTTGCCAACTGGCTCATGGACAGAACCCACACTGTGAAAGTAGCAGACTCCAAATCCAACTTCAGATCAGTGACAAGTGGAGTACCACAGGGTTCAGTCCTGGGTCCTCTCCTGTTTGGTATCTACTTCTCTGAAGTACAGGCTAACACAGAAAGTCTTTGGCTAACAAAGTTTGCAGATGACTGCAAACTAGGAGCCATATTCGAAACTCCTAACAATGTGGACATACTACAAAAGGGCCTCACTGAGACAGATGCCTGGTGTCAAAGCCATGGCTTGAAGCTCAATGCCAAAAAGTGTATTGTCATCCCTTTTGGTAAAAACTCTGTACCCATGAACTACCACATAAGTGGTAGTCTACTTAACGCGGAAAGTGTGATAAGAGACCTTGGGACACAGGTGGACAGTAGTCTCTCCTTTGATAATCACATCGCCACAGTGGTCAGGAAATCCTTCTACGTGGCTCACCTCATCACAAAAGGTTTCTCATCCAGAAAAAAAGAGGTCATTGTTCCCCTCTACTCATTACTCATTAGACCCATTATAGAGTACAACGCCCCTTTTGGTATGTACCTCACAAGACATCTACAACAACTGGAAAGGCCACAGAAATACCTCACAAAGAGGATTACTGGCCTCAAACAGATGCCCTACGCAGACAGTCTAAAAAAAACTCCAGCTTTACTCCATCACATATCACCTACTCAGAGGCGATCTCTGCCTAACATACAAAGCTATGTCAAACCCAAAGCTGTTGGACATGCTCCACTTAAAGAAATCCCAATCCCTCCGAGCTACACGCTCTAGGGACCTAAACCTTGTCACCACAATAAACAGAACATGCTGGAGGGATAGATTCCTGTCCCAGAGACTTCCCATACTCTGGAACAAACTACCTATGTCAAACAGAGCTCCTCATTAGCACTCTTCAAGAAAAATCTTGATGATTGGATAGGAAATAGGAAATTCACCCCAGGGATCACTTCTGTGGCTCTGCTCGACAGAGGCACAGGAAAACATTTTTCTTGGGTGGCGAAAGCCAGGGTACCTTTTTAGCTAGGCTTATATAGGCCCTAGGGCTAACAGCCTAGTACCTACCTATGAACCAAAAAGAATAAAGAAGACCCACGCAACAAAAGGCCCATTATGCCTGCACCAAAAATATAACCCTAATACATAGAAAAATATTCTCAGATAACCTCACACACAACCACCCCTAAAGATCTCGAACGCATAAATTGGGGGTAGGCAATAAACTACTAAATAAGGGGCTGACAATATGCCTCTCAAACAGGGTGACTATGTTCTTACCCTTCCCTAGGCTGGCAAATAAAATGAGTATAAAGAGCTGAGAACAGACAGGCTGGCAAACAGGTAAAGAAAACCCAAAACCAACTTAGAGTACAAAACATTGGTGGCAAGCTGAACCTAGAGTAGAAGTAATGCAGCTGAGGTGATAACAGAAAGAGAAAAGCTGATTAGACTAAATGCCTTTGATGCATACTTTATAATGTGGCATGATAAACAAGCCTGTCAAGAATTTCCCCTTTGCCATGTCAACTCACCCTCAAAGAAGGAAACTCCATATGCCATAGCCAAAATAACAAAATGCAATGTCAAGACTATCCGCCGCCCTCTAGTTCACAGCAAATAAGCAAAGGCAACTCCCAAATGAACTAACAACAGTCAAAGAGGCAACCCAATCACTTTGCCTGCTCAAAAACCTAAAAAAGATGAAACCTTTAAATTGCTTAAAATCACAAAAAGTGCACAAACAAATAGTTTAAAATAGTAAAGCATTTGTAATAACCTTAAAAAGAAAAAAATCAAAAAGGGCTTAGGCTGCCTAAATTTGCCAAAATGGTAAAACTTCTGGCAAAACCCAAACTAGACTTGGGAGCTAAGAAGGAAGGGAAGTACCAACATTAAGCAGCTTCTTGCAGAAGTAATACCCAAGTCTTAAGCAGTAGTCATGACACTCTTTTCAAACAGGGAAGTAAGGAAGTATGCCAAGGTTTCCCATAAAAAATTCCAGCACAAAAAAACATTCCCATGCAGGAGTAATGGCAAAATGCAATCAATTACCCAATCCTCTTAGAAATAGTTTGTCCAAAGAGAGCAGGAGTGAAATTTAGTCAATAACTACTTAGTGAAAAACAAAATTGCTGAAGCATCCTAAAATGGAAACCAAAGGGAAAACCTGCTCCCCAATAACTCAATCAAAGTATTGAAAAAATCTGCTCAGATTAGTCTTCAAAAATCATAAACAAATTAATAAAACATATTGAAAAAGTTCTGAGCCACCATAGTTCACTTTCCCATAATTAGATTCTAGGATTTTCCATAATAAAATAACTAAGTTGTTCATTTCAATGGTTCCTGCTACATGCTGCCAGAGAATATGCAAGGCTGTTGAAAGACTTTGAAGCATAGAGCTTCCTGACTTTTGTGATGTAGAATATGAGAAGCTGTTATTAAGGTCCATGGAGCTAGGCTTAAGGTTGAGACTAGAGTACCTTAGGTCCTGTTGGCAGGCGGGGAAAATCTGGAGCTAATAGAGACATCCTTGGCTTGTCTGCTCCCCATTTCTTAGCCTCCAAGAGGAGAGAGGCAGAATTGTGAGCTATACTTGATGATTCTTCCAAATCCTTTAAGAGGCGGCATCCACCTTTCTGAGAAAATGGAAACCCTTGTAATTTCATTTTGGCATCAAAAGTCAGTTTAGTGGAGAAGCATCCATCTCGAAGAGAGGAAAACCCTTTGGCTTGCTCAAAATTTCTGACTAGTGAAGAAGCGAACAGATCTATCTCTTGTCCATGATTTGTCTGCTTCAGGAATCCTGACTAAAGTTTGTTAAGGGATAAGCTTGCCGCTAGAGTGTCTAGAAGTTTACAATGCTGCTAAGCCATCTCCCATAAAGAGCCCCTTGTTTTGTTAAGAGGGAAGAATGTATTTTCTGCTGCCATTAACTGATGTATTGCTTGTCTGCAATATGATAAGAATGTATTCCCCATGTGCCCATGAAAATAACATCTCCTTTGTGTTACTTGTTAGCAAACTGGACTGCTCCTTAAGCTGCTCTGTTATCCTGTAGATTCTGCTGTAGTCACTCCTAAAGTCTGTCACCATCCACTTTGTCACACTCTAACCCTTTTCATGGAATCATGTCTGGACTGCATTAATCCATTTGTACCACTTTCTGGTAATTTGTCGTCTGTCATCTGTTCAAATCTGACTCCTTCAATTTTTGAGACTTTTTCCCTTGTATCCGAGGTATTATTTGACATGACAGTGCCAAGCTCCCTCATATGCAGGAGTCCATACATTTTTGATACCTGTGCTCTCCCTCATATGCGTTTTGGCTTGGGACATACCAGAAAGATGGATGGAACTAACTTTTATGCTTGGGTGGTTTGGGTCTGATAGTGCCATTGATTTGGGTTGATTGAAGGAAGTTTGACTTCTTGAGACATCCGGGGTTTACTACCATCTGGGCTGCAAGATTCTCCTAGTATTCTTTGTCATGTCTTGAAACATTATGCCTTCTGGGCTTTATCAGTCTCACATTTACCTAGGCAGATGCACTGAGAGGGTACCTTCCAGATGTAATATTCCACTTTCCCGCTTTTCTTGAGAAGTACTCAGGCAGGATTCAGATTCCTTTTCCAGAATAAAGGAAGTAGATACTCACTAAAGGCACAGCTGAGATAGGATGAAGTGGATACTCTGAACAAGCCTGAATAAATGAAGGAGAGTTGATATTATAAAGGGCAATGCAGAGGAGCTGATAATGAGAATGTCCAACCTGTCTTTATCCTATAGGCTTAGAAGCTGTAGCTGTAGAGTAGCTTTGAGATCTGTGGTCTCCAGATAGCAGCAGAGGTAGCTAGGTTAAGCTGTCAATCCGTTGAACTCTTGCTTCCAGATAAGTGTTGAGGATAGATGTCCAAGGAATTGAAAATCCCCAGGTTTCCTTACGTGTTCCCCTTTTGAAGTAATCCGAAAAAAATCCTACTGAGCTGAGGAATCTTTTTGGAGGGACTGGCCCTTTAGCCCGGAGTAATAGGGCTTTGCTTTTGAAAGGCCTCTTTCCTTTGTGGCCTTTCTTGTCTGGATGCAATTGAATGGGTCAATGTTTTGTGATGGAGGCAAAAATGGTGAACCCTATCTAACACCATCCTGTCAATCTTAGAATCTAACCATCTTAAATGATGAAAGAGATAGTCTCTGTCCTCAAAATTAATGAGCAGGGGCTGAAAAATCTTCAGAAAGGAGGGTCCTTGGGTCTGAAGGGAGAAATCCTGACCTCACCTTTGTAGAGTCTGGGCCTGTTGAGCGCCTGCTCTGCCCCCCTAGCACCCCTGGTCAGGCCCCTATCATATCTGCATCCCTCCACCCCCCTACCCACATAATTCCTCAATGTCCTCCCCTTGTTAGCCTAAAAACTATAAACTCTCTGCTGCTTGGGCAAAAATCTTCCACTTTTGCATCTTTTTAAGCCATAGACCATTTAAACTAAAACCATTTCCTGGTTTCTACTAAACAACATGCTGCTGTAAGGAAAATCTCTTTGTCTTAACATGCTAATGCTAGCATCCCTGTCTCAGCCTGCTACAGCTCTTTCACAAGAACTGAAACCTGGCAGCAGCTCAGCTCAGCACATCTGCACACTCTTAAACCAATGCTTGCCCACCTCATCTAAAAGATGCAATCCTACCACAGACACTTTACACTCAATACCTTCTCTTACCTTCAGCACCTTTTTTCCTTAAATAAGCATTTTTTGATTATTTTTGTTTTTGATACTGAGGCATGTGATACTGACAATTCATGAAAGTCACTTCTTCCCATGGATCTTGGAGCCCCATCTATCCCTCTCTATCCCCTCTCAAAGGAGAACATCAGATATTTTTGGTTTTTAAACTTTAACAACAAACCCCTTTAGGTCCGGAGCCTGGCTGTCCTTACTTCCTTATAGGAGCTAAAAGATACTTACCAGGCCCTTCAGGCCCTATTACAGAGCCTAGGAAGTTTCAGGAAAAGGAGAGAGAAGAATCAGGATTCAGGGAAAATCTGTCTAAACATCTTCCACCATTCAAAACACAGGAGGTACTATCAAGAATGTAAAAAACTTAAAGTCACAGTGAAACATAAGCCTTTCCTGGGAACCAGGAGTAATCCCTCCACGTCAGTCATTTAAAGTCTTCTATGGAAGAGAGAGTCTCAAAGTGAGAATGAGAAATCAGGGAAGCTGTAGGAGTAGAATCAAGAGTCAGGAGGAATCAGAAAGAGAATAGACTCGAACAATCTCATCAGAAAGAAGACACTTCCGAATCAACCTGAACACCCTCCAAAACTCTCAAACCAGGAGAGGGCAGACTAGGCCATCAGGCAAATTCAAATTAAATATTCTAATCATAATAATTAAAATTCTAACCTGCATTTTAAGCAAGCAGAAGGAGAAGTGCTGGAGAAGCTGCAGTGCTGTGAGACACCTCCCCACTGAAGCCAGACTTGGCCTACCTCTCAAAGAACCTTGGCTCAAGAAGAAGGGAGGGCTGAGAAGCCCCTTGGGAAGCCCCAGTTGCACACAAAGCCAGCCAGCTGAGCCTACTTCCTGAGAAGCCACATAAAGAACTAAAAACTCTCAGTAAACACCAAACCAACTCCTCTGGCAAACCCTCTGCTCCACTAAGCCTTCCTATGTTTGTTCGGTTCAACCATGTTAGGGATCTTTGCGCTTTTTTTGCTTTTTGGCGCCTTCGCTTTTTTGACGGGCGGGCATTTTTCGCATCCCAGCATCTTTTTGTAATTAACCTGGCACAGTCCACTAACCTGGCACAGTCTAACCTTCTCTTAATAAGCCGCGCAGCCACCTGGCACAAGCACAGTCCAACAACGTCGTAAAAGGCTCGCACAAAAACAGGTAGGGTAAGGGAGGTATGGTAATCCTATAAGACATTCCCCACTTCACAAAGTTTTTCGTTTCACCACATTTTCATCCCAAATAAAACCCAAAAAAAAAAAAATAATGTGATTCCTTAGGAAACCAAACTTTGAGTCGGTCTGAAAGAAAATTTCAAAACGCAGAAACTGTAACCTGCGCACCAAAAATTGCTTCTGCATCGGACCATGCGGCAAAGACTGAGGGATATGCGTCCGTCATGCGCGTTTAGTACCCTGACTGCAGCCAAGTTCTACGCGACCCTGACCAGCGCCATCATTCTTTTTTCGGGGGCCACGGACAGCGGACTACCTACCCAATTATAGACTGCAGCAATGTGGAACGAAGAACATCAGTATTTGTTGCTGTGGCCACACCAAGGTACAAAATGCTGCTGCTAATACCAAATGATATTATTTAACATTTAGTAACAAGTAGATTTTGTGTTTCGAGGTATCATAACAAATATAACTGTCTAATTCAAAGCTTGGAATGTGGATTTTCTGTAGGAGTAACACAATTTAAGTTACACTATTTCTCTTTAAGGTAAGGAACGGTGATTTTTCGTCTTTCAACTCTAAACTCTTCTTGCATGCTGTCTGACTCTTAGTATGTCATTTAAGCAGACCAACATTCCCAGGTCATCTCTCAAAACTGACCGTCTAAACTTCAAGGGTCGTATTAAGCCTAAGGTAACAAAGACTACATTATAAGAAAGTAATAATAAATCAATACATAAGTAACAAGGATGTCATGCGTTATGGTTATAATAGCTTAAACAATGATCTTTTTTCATATGCTTTCTTTTACTATGGATAATTAATGCAATGAACATGCAAAGCTAAGGATGTGTGTAAGTGTGTATCTTTCTGTAAATCTAATGGGATGGGGGTGGATATTCTTCAGATGAAAGCCAAAAGCTAACACAGCAGTGTCTTGCTCTGGAATGTGGCTCCCCTCTCAATGTGTGCAGACCACATTTAGCTTCCAAAGTTTTTCAACGGAAACAGATTGTGAGGATGGCCTATAGCCTACTTCCTGAAATGCAACATGAAACACTATAGAAAATTTCAACAAAGCTGAGACGGTCAGACTGCATTCTTATACAACTGAAGCTAACATATGTTAAAATAATGTATTAGCTGTAAGATAAGCATAGGCCTAAATATGCAGAACGAACTACAGAGAAAAAGAGAACACACAATCTTTGCTCCTCTAGCATGCCCTGTGTGACCTTCTGACCTATTTATGTAATGTTTCAAAATGCTTATCACGTTGTAGGACTAGTTCCCTTTGCTGTTGCCTACTCTTTTTCAATCATTACTGTCTTAAACCTTCCCTATCTTATGCAGGATAGAAACTTGTCTTCGGGATCACCTGACAGCATTTATCATCAGCCAAGCACCCTACCTGTTATGAAAATTTCCTGGTACTGTTTCACCCATTCCCCTTTTCAAAATCCAAATCAGCATTCATTTAACTAATTTTCTATTACTTGTTAAAATGTTTTGTAATACTCTGGAGCTTTTCTCCCCGAAGCGCCACTGAAAATGAGTTACTACCCAGTCAGACTTTCCTGGTAATCAAATGTAAACAAATAAATCAATAAAATTACCTAAAGTTGCTTGTCTACATTCATCAAGTAGTTTGATAGCCCTGTATTGCTCCTCTGTCTTTTGTCTGTAGTGAATATATGAAATGATCTGTGAGAGGTTTCTTATGTGTACAGTTATACTGTCACTGGATAATTTTAACAATCTTCCAAAGCATCACCTCTAACCTTCCCATGTTGTTCAGGAGCTGGGTACACTAACCGGTGAATGCCAGTTTTAGAACTTAACTTAGTACTTTGTGATGTGTATACGTCAGGAATTGTGCTCCAGATTTGGAATCATCTGGAGTGGAGTTCAATGCTCAATGCTAGAATCACAGTATTTATAAAGCATTGTGGGATTTGCCTCTGCTCTACAAGTGACCACAGCACATCTTAAGACACACACTGTTCAGGAACTGAACCTAATAACTTTACACATGCTCTCACCAATGTTTTGTACTGCGAACAGGATTACCATCAGACCTGTACTGATAACCATATTTTCAAGGCACAGCTAAAACAAGTAAATTCAGCAAATCAACTAAACTGTAATAGAAAAGATAAATAATTGGTTGGCAAAGCAGGTATGATTTTATATAAATATTTTGGTTCCCCAGAATGCAGTCAGTTAATGACTGTTAAATAATTCATACAGTTACTTTACATAAAGCCACTAACTGGAAGTTGTCAAAAAACATAAGAACATGACTGTGCTCTTTATGATTTAGTTTTTTTTTTCCTGAAGTGAGCTAGGTTTCCCAGTTCAGCTCTCAGACTGGCCTGGAAGAGTTTTGTTGTGGAGTATGCATGTCCTCCAAGTGCATGAGTGGTTTCCTCCTACATTCCAAACACATGTCATAAGGCAGTTCAGGGACTCTAAATTTCCTGTAGATGTGAATGCATCCGTGTGTGATATGGAAGATATGAGTGCATATTTGTGCGATAGGAAAGAAAGACCTAGGTAGTAGCCTACTTCCGTTTCCCCTTTTGTTTTGAAAACTCAACAGGTAGCGGTGGCTGTATGTGGTCAGTCTAGGAGTAGGATGCGACTTGTTAGAGAGGAGCATGGCAGTCTAACATTTCATTGTGAATCATATTATTTATGCAATGTTTAATTTAATGAATCATAGCCTTATTAATGTATTTTATTCTATACAACAGACATATTTTGAAAAGCTGATCCCATACAGCATTATAAAAGCATTATCCTGCTCAACTTCTAATGTAAATAATAACATTACACTTTATCAGAGTGAGGCAAACTGATTCACACAGAGATGACACCTACTCACCAGCATCCAAGGCTTTCCAACAAGTATAAGTTATACTACCAAAATGGAACATTGTATATCTCTGGAGGAATGTGCAGTATGTCTGCAAGTTAATGTTCAACTTGTAGAAAAACACCTTGAAGATGTGACAGTCATTCAGAGATGTGAGATGGAGCTGGTTAATAGGTACTGTGACATCTCAGCACTGGCCCAGTAATCAAGGAGCCTCAATCTTCGCCGCTGGCACCAGTGAGGAATGTACACACTGGGAGGATAAGTACACACACAGTAAAGTAGAAGTTCCCTTAACAGCACACACAGATCACAGTCAGTCTGGGGATATTTTCTCCCTCTTTCTCCTAATCCCCAACAAGATTCCCCACTGGCACAGCTATAGAGTCGAGTCCTTAGCTAGGGTTTCAAGCCAAGTCCTCCAACACTCTCTCTGTCCAACCAGTGCTTAGTGTCCCTGCCCAAGTAGCTGACACACACACTCTTGGAGATTCGGTTCACACACACACACACACACACACACACACACACACACACACACACACACACACACACACACACACACACACACCTGGGAAAGGCTGGCACAGGTTTACTAGCTATGCCTTTTGCCCAGACTATAAGGTACCACTGCTACCAGAACCCCTTATCAGCTACTTTAAAGCCCTTAACAAAGGGTGTCCAATCTTACTGTGTAATGTTACTATTAATCCAAATGGTAGTCTGACCAAGAGCAAGGCTATTTAGGAGTGGCCTGTACAGTGTCACCAAACAGATATGCAAGTACTCTCAGAGCTTAAATATCTCTAAACGGACCAGCCACAATTAAAAGGTTTAAATATATTTAATAATAAATAATAAAAGAACAAGACAATACTCAGTACATAATCAGTTACATCAGAGTTCAAAATCACAGGAAATATTTAAAATAACATTGCAGGACAGTCTTGAATAAATAAAGAAAACATCTAAGCTACACTTTACTATATTCTTATCTGAATCTAAGAGAGTTACTATGCCCTAAAAACTTGACCAAAAAAACACGAGAAAACTAAGAAAACTTAAAAATGACAAACCACTGCAAGAGGCCAACAAAAAGACTTAAACCGTTTTAGTAAGCGCATTCGTTCTTTATTTAAAAACAGAACTTCATCAGACTGTACATTAAGCTTATAACAAAAAATTTAAATACACTAAATTAAGTCACGTTGTAACAAATTCAACCAATAGTGTTTAACCATTGATTAAACAATTATCATTTCTGTGCCACTAAAAAACATTTAATATTGATGGAATAATGAGTCTAATATGCCAAACTGATTCATGGCATTCCAGCAAGGTCTTAACATCTCCATTGAATAAAATGTCCTGTATGTGGTCAGTCACTATAAAAATAAATTTTTTGAATGTTAATGTTAAGACCTTGCTGGAATGCCATGAATCAGTTTGGTAGATTAGACTCAGAGCAGACAGGGCTCCGGGTCTAAATGATTCCATCAATATTAAGTGTTTTTTAGCAGCATAGACATTATAATTGTTTAATCAATGGTTAAACACTATTGGTTGAATTTGTTGCAATGTGACTTAATTTACTGTATTTAAGTTTTTTGTTATGAGCTTAATGTACAGTCTGCTGAAGTTCTGTTTTTAAATAAAGAACAAAGCACCTACTAAAATGGTTTAAGTCTTTCTGTGGGCCTCTTGCAGTGGTTTGTTGTTTTTATGCCCCAAAAACTTACTTACACCAAGGCAAGTTCAGAGGTAAGTGCAAGTTTCCTGGTCAAAGACAAAACACAAAATACCCAGTCTCTCTCAGAGAGTTCTTGAATTAATATCAAATATTACTGCTGGGTTAGCTTGGATGACATCACTTTTTGTCACCTGACTTTCAGTCCCCAAGCTAAACCCCCATTGCCAGAAACTAACAGAATTTAGCATCTCTCTGTGAAAAATACACATCTTTCAGATGTTTGCAGATCCTGGAAGTCATAAAACAATAAAACACTTCTACATCTCAATCCTAGTAATTACTTCTCTTTCAAGACAATACAAAAAACTTCTAGCTCTAGACATTGTGCCTGCTACTACATTCAAACTGAGAGATAACATCTCTTTTATTACATGGTTATGAAACAATTTAATTTCAACTATATTCTCTGAATTGTTTTCAAGTTGACCTCTTGTGCTCCAGTTTCTATTAAACACATACATCTAAACAGTCACAATACTGCAGGTACATTCCTGTTCTATTCCAATAGGGCATGCTGTGGTTACATTTTAGCTCAGTACTTTACATACACTTCTGTATAAGTCATATCAATGTTCACAAATGACACAGAATTATTTACAAAATTCCCAGTAGCTGGGCTGGCAGTGTGATAGGTACATACTAGACTAATGGCCACCAGGGTCTTTATAAGCCTAGCCGCACAGCCCAACCCAATTGTATCCCTATGTATCATGGGTATTTATTAGGAAGAGGTATGTTAGGAAGTTTGTAAAGGTTATGTGGGGGATATGTTAGTCTGGGCATATTTGCTGTCTGCCTCTATCACAGAAATGGGGGCCAGACCCAGAGTGAGTTTCTGATTTCCAATTTATTGGTAAACGTTACAGATAGTCTCTGCTTTACATGGATGGGGAGACTGTTTAGAGCATGGGGATCCTCTAAGACGCATCTGTCTCGTCAACATGTCCTACTTATATCACAAACAAAATTTAAATCCTTAGATCTAGTGGTTCTAATCCTGTTCATTTTGCAGATGTACAAAAGTGATGAATGAGGATGCCTTGTATGCCAACCACAGATCACTTCTCAGTAACCTGTAGGAGCCCAAATAAATGTAAGGTGGCACATAAATTTGAGCCAATACCAATAATATAGAATGATAATAGAAGAAGATATACAGGAAATGTAGAGTAACCCAAATTGCTGGAAAAATGTGCAGAAACCAAAATGACATGATGATGCCCACCATGAGAAATGCAAAGGAATCAGCAGGAAATGGTTAAAAGGCACAACAGCAATTGATACAATTAAGAATACTTAGTTGGAAACAATAGTAGAGTACAACAAGGCTATTATGAAGGAACAACAAGAAATGTATAGCTCAAAAAGATGCAATAAAGATATGAAGAAGCTGAACTAAATGAACAGCAGTGTTGGTTGTAAAATACAGCTCTGGAAAATAGCAGTAAAGGAAAACTAAAAGGTAAGTTCAGTTTGGCCAGTTCAACTGTCAACATAATTCAACTAAATTAGTTACTAAAATACTGGAAAGCTCTTGCTATGTCCTAGTATAGCTTACATTAAACTTTTCATATACACATTATTTTTAATACTCTTAAGGTATGGCATCCAGGTGCAGGGATGTTATCATTCCACTGTACTCAGCTCTAATTAGGCTGATCGAGTATAATGCCCCTTTCAGTATGTGCCAGTCCAAACACTTGTGAAAATTGAAACAAACACACTTTCTCACTAAAAAATGTGACAACTGGGAAGACCAGAACACTTTCTCACTATTAAAAAATCAAGTACCTACACCATAAAAATTAAGCAGATTATCTCAAAGCCTTGTCACTCTTCTGGTATCACACAGGCTGCTAAGAGGCAACCTTGACTTGCATATACAGCCTCAACAGACTCTATCCTTTCAGGCTTAATACACATTCACAAACCCAGTGTGAGCATTAGCAACTGTTCAAGGGCTCTCAGTCTCTTCTGCAACTTAAAAAGGACATGTTGGAGAGAGAGGTATCACAGTGACTATGCTTCTGTTTAACCGTGTTCCATTCCATATAAAGGAAAGTATTTCCCTTACTCTGTTCTAATGTAATTTGGACAAATGGATTGAAAACCACAAATTCATCCTGGCTTGGCACCCATAACAAGTTAATATTCCAACATATCCTTGTTCTGTCCACCTCTGGGATATTCATACAGAAAACACAACGGCCAAAAAAATTACCATGGAAATGTAAGACTAGACTTTAGATCCTCACACATCAATAACCTAGAAAGTATCTATGAACCTAACAAGCGACCATTCATTGACCCATTTTAATATTCATCACACCTGAATGTTTTATATTTGTTACTGAGATAATTAAATGTAGAAAATCCAGTAAGTCAAATCATGCACAAGAACATAATGCAACACTGAGAGAGACAGATCATTTATTTAAAAAGTTCTAAAATGTACAGATGGAAAGAAACCTCCAAACCCAACAAATAGCAGAGCTTTCTTGGTCTATGGCCAGTCAACTTGTCCCTTAAGACTGATATTCTCTACATCTACAACCGATTATGGTTAAGAAAAGCAGTCTCAAATTATTTTGTACAAGGGCAACTCCTTTTATAAAACAGGAATTCAAGTTACTCCTGCTAGACACCAGGCTGCATAATTACTCTGCTTGTGAATTATTTCCATTGTTCTCTTCTAAATAAACTGCTGCATTTATCTGCAAGATACTGCACATATATTGCTAAGTAGGATCTCCTACAGGCTGCTATGCCTTTGAAGTTTTCTGCCCATCGAGTTAAGCATGATCAATTAGAGAACAGCCGTGACTATGAATGTCCTGCTTTGTGTGTAGACATCTTCCCACGTTCAGTAGCACAGACAACTAGCTAAATACGTAAGGAGGAAATGCCACTTTTATCTACTCCTGCTCACAATAAAACATAGAACATGTTTCATGACTGAAAACAGTAGAAGAATTTATTTTCTTCCTTAAGAAGCTAAAGTCTGCCTGAAATAAAAAGTTGAAACATTCTGGATGATCTGTATAATATGTGACCTACAACATATTTTCCCCTTTTTCTCAATTTCTGTGTGTGTGTGTGTGTGTGTGTGTGTGTGTGTGTGTGTGTGTGTGAGAGAGAGAGAGAGAGAGAGAACTGTCAGATGATGCACGGTACGTTATACTTTGATGCTCTGCTAAAAGACTTTTCTATAACGCAGCAAGCATGACACATTGTCTTGTTTGTGTAGCAAACTGTTGGAACTATATTCATATGCAAATTATCTGATGCACATTATTAAAAAATACAAATGCTCTTTCTATAGCACCTTCTACACAATCAAAACACTTTACAGTACAAACATTAAAATGTACTGTGAAGTCATAAAGAGACAGAGAGGGAGTGAGAGAGAGAATTATGTAAGAATGTTCAGCAAGATGCAGAACATTATGGCATGTGAGTGCAAATAAGTACTGCGCCCTGGTTCTATCCCACACCAGAGGAGACATCTCAGTAGGTGTATCTGATCTACTGTCCTGAATCATTTGCTAATCTGCCTAATGCACAGAAATCTACAGTGTCACAATCCTGAAGGCAAAGTATCAACCTAGATGTTTTCACCATGTTTTAAAATAATAACGGACACAAAATCCAGCAGGTCTTCAATGAAAAAAGGAAACAGTAAGAAATGAATTGGGCATGGAGGAGATGATACTGTGCATCCAGATCTGAAGGCCTTGAAGGTCAGTAGTTTAATGCAGAAAATGATGCATTAATCAAAATGCAGCCAGTGCAGTTCACAGAAAATATATAGGGTCAAGAAACAAGCTATCACATTCTAAGTTTGCTAGATTACCAAATACTGTTGCCAAAAAAACTCAGACAAAGAGGGATGCAGTAATCTATGCAAGAAGGTTTGAAATGAAGGACCAGCATCATCAGAGCCTTACTAAAGGTCAAGCAGTCCCACCTCCCAGCAAGTCTGTGAAAATAATACAATGTAGTTAACTGTAAAGGGTAACTGATTTTTAGGGTTCATATTATATGATTGAATGCTAGAAATAGCGAATGATCTATTATCGAACCCAAATGCATGAAACCACAAAATTTCGAAGGAATGAATCAGCGAATTTTTTCCCAGGGAAAAAATTTGCTGATTCAAACAAAAAAAAAATGTACAGGCAACATAAATTGGGGGGCTTCACCCCCCCCCCACCTTAAATATACCAACTCCAAGATTGCACGACAGTGAAGAAAACAGCAAAGTCCGAAGAACGGCCCAGCAAATTTTTTCCCTGGGAAAAAATTCGCTGAGATGTTACTTTGGTATTCTGTGGTTTTGTGCATTTGGGTTCGACAAATGAGCGTTCGCTATTTCTAGCGTTCGCTCATATAACAGGAACCCGATTTTTAACGATCAACAGAATTATGATTATGTCACCATATATATGGCAAAGCCAACTTTTCATAAGTTTTGCAAATAATATCCTAGCTGTCCACAAATAAATTATTTAGTGAAACCAAACCCCTTAGAAAAATTATCTGATTTTATATGAATGGTAAAATACTCCAGGGTGTGCAGTAAACAGATATCATCACAATCATATCCTCAGGGATTAAAGACTGAGACACACAACAAACCAAGGGGGTGCAGTAGTTTCCGTTCAATGAGCCTGCCAGTATACTCGGTCTGCTTTTTGTCCACTAACAAGTATCACAGCTAATCAAACACTATTTACCTTATATGTTGTGGTACAAAGTCATATATCTGTAAGTTAAGTACTGTATCTACTGAATATGCTCTCATTGTTTGTAGACTGATCAGCAAAGCAGCTGCTATAAAAAAATTCATCAGACCTCTGATGATGGTACAGAGATGCGTAGGCATGTCCCCCCTCCAACATTAACTATTCATTATTTAGCTGGATACAGTGTAAAATCAGAAGTATTTGCTTTTTAAAGGCTATGAAAGGAAGAGGTATTAGATTTCAAGCCCAAACCTAGTAAAAAGCAGAAGACAGGAAAGCAACTGGAAGTGCAGCAATTCTTAATAATGAAGATGGAAACATGGCAAGTGAAAATCTGGTGATGGAGCTTGAACATGCCTATTTAGAAAACTCATTTATGAGAAAGTGCAGTTGTGTAGGATCTTAACATAACTGTAGATGTGTGAGCATATTCTCTGCTGCAGTAGTGCAAACTCTTGGGACTTCTGCTGCAGAAAGTCAAATGTCCAACCCAACCTCCAGAGCATTTCTTTTCCTTCTCTTGGCTGTGAGGATGCCCTTCTACCTGGATGTCAACACAGCAGTGGTATTACAAGAAAGTCTACCCACACCAACTTCAGTTCTCTTTTGTACCCAACAGTAGTAGGGGTCTGGTCTGAAGCACAGTATTAACTATCCAGGAGGTATATGACCCTAAGGATGGCAGCTCAACCAAAATAACTTCCAACGTTCCCTCTCCAGATACTAGAAAAACCTGATGACATGGTATAAAAGACAGGGACAGTCAGGAAGTTGAAGTAATATGTGACTGGGTACCCAGGGTGAGTTCAGATAGGAAACACAGGGGTGGAAGGTTTGAAATATTACTGAAACTGAGAACACACACCAGAACTACATTTACAGTATGTTCCTATAGAACTGTAGTATGTCCATCATATTACATACTGTCCCATTAGTGGAAAGCTTGGAAGATTACCAAAACTAATGGAATACCAAGTAGTTGACCATAAGTTGTAGAAGTCCTTGCAGAATGGCTATGCAAAACCTGCCCTGGCTCAGGAGATAATGCCCAAGTTACAGGACTGAAGGTATGGACAGATGACGAGGAAGCTGCCTCATAGATGGGTTGGGTGCCTGCCCCTCTAAGTAAGGCTATTAAACTAACTTTAGTGAAGTGACACTTACCTGCTCTGCTAGACATTTGCCATGGAATGAGTAACAGGAGGAGGCACAGTGAGTTAGCAGTTTTGTAATGGCCTGTTTTGAGACAAGCGTTCCTTCTCTATTGTTGCAAAGGCAATGAATAACTGGTCTGAATTCCTTACTTGTTTAGTCTATTCTAAATGAAACCTCAATTACCGATGAACATCCAGGGTATTCAAGATCCTTTCCACCCTGCTCTGTTGGGTAGAACAGAACTCAGGGAAGTTAATGGCCTGATTTAATGAGACCTCTATCATCACCTTCGGTCAGTTTACATTATAGTCAAATGCAGTGTGTGAAATTCAGAAAAAAGATGCACTTCACTGCAAGGTGTAATCTCCCATTATTACAATTTCCATCTTCATTACAATAAATTGGGGTACTTCTTCCAAAAATGTCAGTCTTTCTTTATAATTATCATGTACACTCATTTCTATTGTCCAAAGATTTGCTCTTTTATCTTCAATCAAACCCCACATCACAATCCATAATATGGTCTTTACATAAAACAACTAATTCCGAGCTTCTATCTCTTCCAATAGTGTAGATAACTGGAGTAATAATACTTCAAGTTTCTACTTGCAATTCTTTGCTTCCCTACTGGGACTACTACTGCTTCTCAAAAGTACTAGACTAGATAAAAAAAAAAAACAGCTGCACTGCCTCTTTGGGAGTTAAATGACAGGTTCCTTCTTAGATGTTTCTCTTTAGGCCACCAGTCTTAAGCTATATTTTGTGCTAACATTACCTCAGCTACTACTGCAGATGTAAATACAATTAAATTGGCCAATCAAGATACAGTATTATTTTACTGATGACATGATGGAAAATGTCAGATTTCCACAGTCATCTTTACAGGTTTTACTTCAGTTGGTCAAGCAGAAGACACATGCAAGTTCCTAAGCCTGTATAGCTTCAATGCTTTTGTGCAGCAATTCTTTATTTTTCATAGTATTTCAGACATTGGACAACTATTCATAAGAAGAACACACTACACCAGCTATTTGTAGGCAGTTACCTAATTATGCCATCTATTGTTTGTTACTTGTACATAGTCCCTCACTTGCATTTGCAGGTTGGCCCTGGAGTTGCATGAGAAAACTAATAAACTTCTCTACTAACAAAGGAGTGTGGCAGCTATCAAAAGCTATTATTTTACCATCAGACTGTATTTGTTAATTCTCCTTCCACAATGAGGATATTTAATAGTGGCATAAGATGCAAGTAAGATGCCAATCCCACCTCTAATAAGTTCAGACTTATCTCAGACTACTAACTCTGTACCGCCTGTTTGGCATGTAGCTTCCAAAAAAAAATAATGTCACAACCAATCACTTAGCGATGGTGGCTGGATTCTAAAGTTCATAGGTTCATAGGTTCGTACTAGGCTATCTGCCCTAGGGCAATTATAAGCCTAGCCAGACTGTATGTGGCTTACACCACCCCTTAGGATGAGAATACTATGCCCTTTTAGGGTTTAGTTTACTATGCCTCTGTCTAGTAGTGACACAGAGATGACCCCCGGGGTAAACCTACGATCTCCCATCCACTTGTCGAGATTTCTCTTGAATAGAGTCAGTGAGGGGCTCTGCCTAACATGGACTGGGATTCTGTTCCAGAGTGCAGGGAGCCTCTAGGTTATGAATCTGTCCCTCCAGCATGTTCTATTTATTTCTGTGTTGAGGTTTAAGTCACTTGTTCTCGTGGCTCTAATGGATTTGGATTTTCTGAGGTGGAGCATGTCCATTAATTCCGGATTGGACATGGCCTTGTACGTCAGGCACAGATCACCTCTGAGTAGGTGGTATGTGACTGAATAGAGCTGAGTTTTTCAGTCGGGCAGCATATGACATATGTTTAAGACCCTTTATCCTCTTGGTGAGGAACTTTTGGGGTCTTTCCAACTGCTGCAGGTGTCGGGTGAGATACATCCCAAATGGGGCATTGTACTCAATCATTGGCCTGATAAGAGAAGAGTACAGGGCACAATAACCTCTCTTGATCTAGATGTGAAACCCTTCATGATAAGGTGGGCAATATAGAAGGTCTTCCTAACCACTTTGGCAATGTGAGTGTCAAATGAGAGGTTACTGTCAACCTGGGTCCCTAGGTCCCTGATTACCTCTTCCGTACTTAATGGATTACCGCCTATGTGGTAATTTGTCGGTACCTTGTTTTTCCCAAAGGGTATGACTATACATTTTTTGGCGTTCAGCTTAAGGCCATGGCTCTGGCACCAATTATCCATTTCTATGAGGCCTCTCTGAAGGATGTTTGTGTCCGCTGGAGTATCAATTATGGCGCCCAGTTTGCAGTCATCTGCGAACTTTGTCAGCCACAATCTTCCTGTGTTTGCCTGTACCTCGGAAAAATAAATGCCTTACAAGAGGGGTCCCAGGACTGAGCCCTGTGGGACACCGCTTGTGACTGGCTTAGAGTCTGACATAGCTCCAGCAACTCTGACCCTGTGGGTTCTGTCCTTGAGCCAGTTTGCAACCCATCTTGTGACATATGGGTTTACATTTAAGCTGGTGAGTTTGTCTATGATGCCTGAGTGGGGTATTGTGTCAAAGGCTTTTGCAAGGTCAAGGTAGGCTGTGTGAACTGCCTTACCCTCATCAATGGCCTTAGTGACTGTTTCAAGAAAGTCGACCAAGTTTAAAAGGCAGGATCTGCCCTTGACAAAGCCAAATTGGGTAGGATCCAATGTCTGTAGGTCCCCAATGTCTTTGTTTATGAGTTCCATAATGATCCTCTCCATAGCTTTGCAGACCAGGCTCGTCAAGCTTATGGGGCGGTAATTTCCAGGGTCCATAGAAGCACCGCCTTTGTGAAGTGGGACCACTGTTGCCGTACGCCACTCTTTGGGTACGTATCCTGTGGTAAGGCTAAGATTAAACAGCAGCCTTATGTGTGGGTTTAGTTCCTCTTGGAGTTCACGTAGCACACAGCCCAGGACACCATCTGGTCTCATTGATGCTGTGTTTTTAGCTTTAGAGAGGGCGGCTCTCATCTGGGCATCTGAGATGTTAGGGAGGCTACACTCTGCTGGGATAGTTATTTCTCCTTTTGGGGGGGGAGGGGGAGGAGAAATTTGCACTGAACCTGTCTGCCAGAATGTTGGCAATGTCAGTGGGTTCAGTGTATTTTGTGTCATTTTGGACTAACTCTGAGCATATCTGGGAGTTTCCACCCAGGTTTCTAACATAGCTAAAGAAGGCCTTGTGATTGTCTTTTGTGTCATTTGCGATTTTTCTCTCAAAGTTGGCCTTGGATGATTTTATGAGTGATCGTAGTTTTTTGCTAGTACTAATCAGAGATGCCTTCCCTTTTAGGGATTTTGCTCTGTCGTGTAGTAGCTTCCTCCTTCTGTTGTAAAGTTTGTTTATGGCTGGGGTCCACCAGACCGGTCGCCTGCCTTTGGGGGAATGGGTCTTGGTTTTATTTGGGATTGCATGATCCATGCATTCTTGAAGGTGCCCATAGTAGGCATTTGCAAAGGATTCAGCAGTGTGGGTTGTGGTTTCCACTGGCCCAGGGGCCTTGAAAGATACCACTTCAGTCTTAAGAAGTGTGAAGTTTGCTTTTGAGAAGTTCTTCACTGTGGTCTTTTGTGCAGGGGGGGGGGGCGGGATGTGGATTTCCAGTGAGATTAATTTATGGTCTGATCTTACCAAAGAGGGATGTACTTCCAGTGTGGAGCATTTTGTCCCCATGTTTGTGATGATCAGGTCTAGTATATTGTCTCCTCTTGTGGGAATGGTGACTAGTTGTTCCATTGCATTTGAGTTTATGAATTCTAAGAACCTTTGGGCTAGGGTGTTGGGGCTTGAGTAATGTTCCCAGTCTATGTTTGGGTAGTTAAAGTCTCCCAAAATGATGGTCTTTGGAGAGACATTCATACTCTCCAGTGTCTTCAGGAAGGCTGTGTGGGGTTCCTGAGTTTGAGAGGGTGGTCTGTAGCACGCTATAAAATGTAAGGCAGTTTTGCCTATGGTTAGTTGCACCTGGATAGTCTCCGATGCTTCGTGCGTTGCCACTAACCTGGAGGTGTGGGTATCTTTGATGAAATTGGATACTTCCCCTTCTTTTGTGGTACTGTCCAAGTTTTGGGGCCGAAAAGCATGATATGAGGTAAAACCTGATAGTGCTGGGGTGCTCTCAGGAGCCTTGAACCAGTTTTCAGTCACTGCACAGACATCGATGTTCTCCATACTGAGGAGGGCTTCGAGGGCATGCATCTTGAGGTTTAGACTTCTGGCATTGAGCAGCATTACCCTTAGTTTTTTTCCACTTGTGTTTTCTAGGGAGGTAGGTTTGTCATTTGAGCCTTGCCTAAAAAGGCACTATGGGGTGGCAAGAGCCTTGCCAATATCCGGAAGCCCAGGGTGACAGGTGCAAACCATCCCTTGAAGCAGCGTGGCTTGTCAAGCATGTCATCCCAAGCAGACAGACACTGGATCCCCTTAGAATGACACCAGTAATTAAGCCAATTGTTAAAACTGATCATTTTGTCTTTGTACTGTGGCATCATTCTTGGTGAGGGTAAGATGCTGCTCAGGGTCAGGGTCATACCGGCCTGGGCTACATAATCAGAGAGCTCCTCTATGTCTCTTTTCATGTAGTCCAGGGAGGTGCGTCTCAGGTCGTTCACACCGGCATGTACAATGACTGAGTCATATTTGTACTTGCTGTGGAGTGACCTGAGTGCTTGTGTTATGTGGCGGATTCTAGCTCCCGACAGGCAGCTTACTGTGACCCTCTCTTTGTTCAGTCTGGTGAGTGGGACGTCAGTGTGTCTGACTATGGAGTCACCTATTACAAGTGTGTCTGGCATGTTGTTTGGCCTTAAGGGCTGTGACTGTTTAGCACACTGACTTTGTGAACTATGTGTTGCATTTGCTATGTCTTGAGGTGGTGGTTGCTTGGGTGTCTGCTTTGGAGGCCTCTTTCCTTTATTCAAACCTTCTTGTGATAATTAGAGGACTGCCCCAAGTTCTCCAAGTATGACAGTTGTCTAAAAGTAGTTGCTAAAATAAATAATAAAAGTTAATCATAAAATAAAGCTTATAACACCTTGTTGTACTCTGTGTGTCAATGGACTTGCTTCCACTTTATTTATTTACAGTTACCTTTTGGTAACTGTGTAAGTAAACTGGTTGACTGACCATTTTCATACATGATTTGGGCCCACTACGCAAAAATTACAATGTCAAAGAATAAAATCTAACAGCAAGTATAGTTATAGGTTCACAGTTGTACACTATGCTAACAGCCACTAGGGCCCTTATAGGCCTAGCCATGCAACCCAAATGTGACCCACAAATTCGATTTATATAAGGGGTGATTTACTGACTGCCTTTGACTCACAGAGACACAGGAGGCAGACCAAGGGAAAATTTCTGATTAAGCATCCATTGGTCCAGGTTGTGCTTAAATAGGGATAGGAAGGAACTCTATTTCACATGGATGAGAAGCCTGTTCAAGAGAATGGGAATTCTCTGAGAAAAATATCTCTCCCCAACATGCCCTATTTATGTTGCAAGCTAAATTTAGGTCTTTTATTCTAGTAGTTCTGATGCTGTTTGTTTTGTGGATGTGCAAGATATTCATCAAAACAGGGTCCATGGATGACATGCATGCCAGGCAAAGAACATCTCTCAGAAGTCTGTATGACTTACTCCCTGTATTCTTTTTGTAAGAAACCTTTGTGGACATTCCAGCTGTTGCATGTGTCTGGTCAGATACATACTGAAGGGGGCATTATACTGTATGAAGTGTCTGATGAGGATTAAATACAATGGAATGATGACCTCTCTGGATCTAAACGCCATGCCCTTGCTTATAAGTTGAGTGGCACAGAAGGACTTTCTTCCTACCTTGGACACATGTTGGTCAAAGGCTAGGCTACTATCTACATGAGTTTGCAGATCCCTGACTAGTGAATCAACTTTTAAGGGTGTTTTACTGAGGACATTACCTGCGGTGGCAGACTTCCCAAAAGGTACTATAATGCATTTCTTGGTAATGAGTTTTAAGTCATGGCTTTGGCACAAAACATTTGTCTGTAACAGACCTTCCTGAAGGGTGTTCTCATCTTGAAGGGATTCAAAGACTGCTCCCAGTTTGCAATAATCTGCAAACTTGGTTAGCCAGAGAGTTTTGACGTTGGCTTTTACATCCGAGAAGTAGATGCCAAACAGGAGTGGCCCTATCACACAGCCCTGGCAGAGTCCACTTGGGGCAGTCCTCTTTGTGGAGGTGGCTCCACCAATTCTAACCTCTTGGGCCCTATCATTGACCCAGCTAGCATTCCATAATGTCATAAAGGGGTTTACATCTAGTTCTGTAAGTTTGTTGACAATGCCCAAGTGGGGTACTGTATCAAATGCTTTAACCAGATCTAGATGCACAGTATGCATCATTTCCCTTCTAATTATCACAAGAAGGTTTGAATAAAGGAAATTACATAACAGTCTGAAAACATATCTGAAAGAGGGACTTATCCAATGAGAACAGTATGGCACAGCACTGTTTGACACCAGCAATAATAATGATACAAGCATTCATTTAACAAACACACATTTAGACAACTCAGTTACCACTGAAGTCGCTGATAGTATAGGCTATGGATACAAAGCCAGTGTTGATTCATGGCTATTACTAGACATCTTCTTTACAGCAGGAGCAAGCAAATTCCTTTAAAGGCTTTTATGATATTTTCTTGTCTGCCTTCTGATGATGCCAGCTTTGAGAATGTCCTTTAACCTACTTCTGTTTTGAATTTGGGCAGGATGAGAGCAAGCAAAGGTGTGAAGAGCTATTTCTGCATCCAGTGTCATCCCCCAATTTGGTCCCCACCCTTCAATTTTTCAAATAAAAAAAATACTCTTTTCTCCTTTTAAATTGTAGAAAAGTACAGTTGTGTTAAGTATACTTACCATAACAGTAAATGTTTCCATGATCACTACTGCAGTAACCTTAGCTATATGGATTACGTCATTGCCAAAGTTATAAAAGCCAGTCAGCTTCCACAGCTTCAGGGCATCTTCCACACGCCCAAACTGATAATCAGCTCAAGCTGAGCTGACTAAAGAGAGAGATATTTGGGCACCAAGCCCTTCAGAGCTTTCATGGCAACACAGAAAGGTCAGTGCTAGGAACAATAAAAAAAAAAAAAAAAAAGTATTCAGAGCCTAGCATAAACAACACACCAAAAAACAAGGGGGGGGTTACTGCATCAGTGAACATTCGAACAGCTACTGTTATTGTTAGTTTACTAACACAACTATACTGTATTCATCATACTGATCACTGCTACAGTAACCTTAGCTATATGGGCACATCACCCTAGCTTACTACATTTGGGAGGTGGAAGGGGAAGGGTCGAGGGGTACCTGGAGAATAGTCCTACCAAAGCCTGATCATGATCTAGAGAAGGAATTAACCTTGTTTGAAAATGACTTGTAAGCATATATATAGAGGACCAAGTTGCTTCTTCTAGAATACTTGTAGAATCCAATCCTTTCAAAAAAAAACCATAGATGAAGCCAATGCCCTGGTAGAGTGGGCCTTGACTCTGCCTGGAAGAGGTTTGCTGTGGTGAGTATAACAAAATGTAATGGTGTGAAACAACTATTTGAAAATAGTCTGTTTTGATACAGACTGTCCATTCTTACCTTCGCAGGAAATGAACAACTGATCTGAAGATCTCAAAGATTTAGTTCGGTCAAGATAGTATCCAAGCTGTCTGTGGATATACAAGGTATGGAGTATTTTTCTCCCTCATTCTTAGGTTCAGGAAGAAGACAAGGAGATGGACAGTTTGGCTTAAAGTAAACTCGGATACAAATTTAGGTATAAAAGAAGGATTTGGTTTCAAAGAAACTCTTACTCTGCGAAGATGAGACAGGGTTGACTCACCATAACAACATGAAACTCAGGTACTCTTCTTGCAGAGATCAGAGCGAACAGCAATTCATTTTCCATGTTAAGAACCACAAAACCACCAGATTAATTGTTTCAAATGGAACATTACATTCTCTAAATATAAAATAAAGATCCAAAGGAGGGGGCCAACAGATTTTTTGGCCATCTCTTATACAAAACCACTTTCAAAATAATTTTGATGATGAGAATGAATTGAAAGAGAAAGATCCATTGGTAGTCATGCTAAAATAGCTGATAAATGAACACTGATGGAGAAGAAATGATACAGAAAAATACCTCAAAAATATTATAAAAACAGAGAACAACAAGCCCTGAATGGGTGCTGGTTATGTTTTTCCACTTGCTAATACATGACTTTCTACTGGTAGTCTTTCTTGCCTCTATTAGTACCTGCTGCACATCCTCAGCAAACAGGTGCCTAAAGGAAATTAAGGCCATATCATCCAGGCAGTCAGATGAAGTTGAGTGGGGTCAGGGTATACCAAACAACCCTAATCTTCTGTGAGTAGATCCATTCTGTGAGACAACTTGTGGTAATCATCCCTAGCCATTTCTAAAAGAAAGGAGAACAACTG
The DNA here is from genome assembly GCF_019279795.1 of Protopterus annectens. NCBI lineage: Eukaryota > Metazoa > Chordata > Ceratodontiformes > Protopteridae > Protopterus > Protopterus annectens. Next base: position 512,134,298 of record NC_056747.1, on the reverse strand, counting down.
TTGCCTGCGACAGAATGAAGTCACTTCATTGACCTTGGGGGATTACTTCTAAAGATTCATAAATACCTTGGATATCAGTGAAAAGGGCGGAAAAGCATACAGCATAATTCCTACCCAAACAAAAGAAAAGGCATCTGTCTTCCAGGCCTTCTTGCATGGAGTCTCAAGAGCAGAACCATGTCAGCAGACTGTTCAGAGAGGTGGCAAATAGGTCTGTTTGAGGAACTGCCCACAGATGGATCAAATCTTGGAAGACCCCCAATCTAGTTTCCATTAATGAGGGTCTTCCCTTCTCCTGCTCAGCATGTCTACCACACAATTTTGCACTAACAGAATGCACAATGCCAGAAATATGAGACTGTGATATTGAGTTATATCTCAAGGCAACATGGCTAGTTTTTAAAGGGGTTATAACCTGGTTTTCCCTTGATTTTTGATGTAGCACATAACTGTGGCACCATCTGTAAAAAATCAAGTCCAGGGGACAAAAGATAATTCAGAGAGATGGGAGGCTTGATCAGCACAAGCATTTCTTTTACATTAATGTGCTTGTGTCTGTCCTTAGTGTCCCGCACACCTTGCTCTTTTATTCCTGCTGAAACTGCTCCCCAAGCAAAGTCGAAGGCATCTGTTATGACTCACTGGTATGGAGCAGGGAGGGAGAAGGGGACCCCTGAATTTAGGGAAATTTGCGGTCTCTAAGTGATTTCTCTTCTGATAAACCCCAGTAGTGGGATTTGAAAAGACAAAGGATGCTGGTTCTGATACCAAAGAGACTTCACATACCATTATATCTTTCTCATGTGGTATCATGAGAATCATCTAAGCCATGAGACCCAAAATCCTGAGGTATTCCCTTTCAGTGACTGAAGTCAGAGTGGAAATCCTTTAGTGTAGATCTAAATACAGATCTTCATTTTGTTTGTGCAAGAAAAGCTCTTTGAACCCAAGTGAGAGATTTCTGACACTTTGAAAAAGATTTGGCAATGATAAGCAAGGCGTCTAAATATGGAAATTTTGGATACCCTATAGCAGCAATGAGCTAGACACTTTGCGAATACTCATGGTGCAGATAGCCCAAAGGGTAAGGCAAATAACTGGTAATGTGATCCAGATACAAAATACCTTAAGAAACACCTGAAGTCTGGATAAACAGAAACAGATGTGATGATAAGCATCTTTTAAACCTAGTGTTACAGGAAACGTAAATGAGGAAAAAAAGGTAACAGACTATGAAGTGACAGCATTTTATACTTATGAAGTGACAGCATTTTATACTTGGACACTATCACAAACAGGTTTAGGAAAAAAAAAAGGGATCCAGGACTGGTCTCAAATCTTCTTCGTCGATACTAAAACATTCTTGAATAAAAACAGAAAAAAAGACACTGAAAAACTAAATCTCTAATTTTATTAATTAAGCGCTTTTGTTTCAATACATTACAAACCTGTTTATTTTTTCGGAGTCATATGTTTTTGCTGCCATTTTGATTCAAGCTACATAGGGAGAGTGTCTTTTTTCAGAGTTTGTTCTTCTTTTCTTGATTCCAGCTGTTCATCTTATCCTTGAATAAAAACCCTTTCCAACCTGAGAAGGAGGAACTGGTTCTATTACTCCTTGAAACCGCAAGTGTTGAAGGACAGGGGGCAACAGGGGAGTCTGGTCTGAACTGATGGTTGAGGAATTACAACCCTGGAAAGGAAAAATTTCTTCCCACTGCTATATGTAATCTTGATAAATGATCCTCAGAACCCATTTGCCTGAAACTACAGGTTGCCAGAGAGAAAAGTGAAGATTCAGACTTTCTGGAAAGGAAAAGGCACTTCCTACGTGGAAGGGGGAACCAAGGTCCTTTAAATAGTCATTCTAACTTGTTAAGACTGTCCTTGGTTTTGGGGAGTTCCTGAAATTCTTAAACATCTGTTTTCCCACACTTTGGTAAGATTGTTTATTTTGTTTGTTTATTTATTTATTTATTTATTTATTTTTGATGAAATGGATGAAGGGTTAGAGAATCCCTTAAAAATTTGGAAAAGGAGGGCAGAAAAATATTAGAGATTCCCTGTATCAAATTACCCCTTTCATCACACTTTTTGATAATCTCTGCAACAGGGGAGCCAAAAATTACATTTCTATCCAAAGCAGAATTTAAAATCTCATTTTCACATCATCTGAGAGGTTCTGAGAACACACCCAGGCAAACCTCCTAAAAATAGCACCAGTGGCTATATACCTGAAAGAAGTATTAGCCAAATCATACACACACTGTATACAATGAGTTGTGACCTGTGAAACTGAAGAAACAAAATCATTTAAAGCAGATTTTCCTCACAACAAGAAATTGCAGACAAAACATTCCTCATACTTTTACAATTAGTCGGAATAAACTTTAACATGTGAGCCTGACAACTCAAAATTCTGAAAATCAAAGTTGTAGAAGCATATATCTTTTACCATACTTAGCAATAATCTTCCCAGCCTTGTCAGAAAGACTAAGATTGGGATTAACCAAATGTTTAGCAGTAGTAGGTTTGGGAAGAGTTTATAAAAACTTAAAAGAATGAAGAACTTTATATATTCTATCTGCCTTTTTAGGGACGGCAGGCAGTATCGCACAGAACCTCCAAAGCTGAGAGAGCTGAAAGGAATAGGTGAGGAAGTACCGAAAAGCATATAGTCATTAATGTTTGGAAGGGCACTAAAGGGGAAAAAAGTAACTGTAAGAAAAATAATTTTTGATCTTAACAGTATACATATAAAACATTTCATGATGTAAATTGCATGTTATGTATAAAGTATTTTCAGTTATTGTCATGTGAAATTACGATATTAAAGTAAACAAGTGCTTTTGTTCTTTTTTTAGTTTTAAGAAATGTAGGCATTATAATGTAAAAAGAGAAAAAAGGCTGAACGAAAGCATGTTTAAGTTAATATGCTGTAAACTTGGGTTGTTGAAGTGGCAGATAATAATATACAGAGAGGTGATAAGTTTTCTTTTACTTTTGCATAACTGAATGACAGGATTAAGGCCAGAAGATTAATCTAATAAGTGTTTTTTGTGTGTCTGTGCATGTGTTTATGCGTCTGCAAGTAAATAAGGGAGCACTGAATTAATGTAAAGCTTTCCTTTAACAAATAAATAAATGTTCAGTGTGAGCTGAGAAGTCTGCAGTTTAAGTTGCCATGAAGATAAGCTGACTACAGGGGCAGGAAATAAAAGCCAAAACACTTTTATAAGGCTAAACATTAAAGCTTTCTGAAAGCATTTAACCTGTTTTTTTATCTGGGCATGCAATAAATAAAAGACAAGAATGACAGCTATAACATGTATCTTAGCATGGATAACCTTAGTTTTAGGTTAGGTAAGGCTTGTCTGTGCAGATATTGCTTTGGGACATTTGTCCCTATCAGGAGAGTTAAACTTAATTATTTGAAGATGTACATAGTTTTGTATAATTGTTTCAAGGCAATATGTTAAGGGGATGTTCTGGTGGTATACATGTTTTTACTTGTTGGTTTTCATTAAAAAATGTCTTGTAAAATGTGACATAGGTTCAAATGGAGATGACAAAAACCAACTATGTAAAAGATCAACCTGCCAAACAATAGTGGGTACATGCAACACAAAAGCTGGAAACAGACTTTTGAAAAAGCTGTCAAAAAAAAAATATATATATATATCTACACACACACACACACACACACACACACACACACACACACACACACACACACACAAAAACACAAACACAAACACACACACATATATAAATATAACTTCTTGTCATGATGGTTACACTATCCATATTATTCCAGAATATAAATAGCCTCACAGATAAAGACATAAAGGAAAGAGTACTGGACTTTAAGAAATGCAGAATGCAGGAGACACATTTGGAAAGAAGTGAGCATGAGAAGTTGGGGTCTATATCAGAACAACGAAAGTGCACATGTGCGACTACATAAAAGTCAACACATAATATGTGAACCCTGTAAATAATGAATGGCCACATAATCTAATTTTTTTCCTAGTGAAAAAATTCACGTGGCCATTCGGAAAAAAATAAAAATTAAAAACAATTATCATCACACCCCCCCCCCCCCCAACTAAATATACCAACTCTGAGATCACACTATAGCAAAGGAAAGGGCAACTCCATGTAGTTGGACAACTACCTCGTTGCCCTGTGACATATTCATCAAATCCCTTAAATGCGGTTCTATGAATATGTGTCGTTCTTTACGTGTTCGCTCAAAAGCAGTTTTGTGCTTCAAATATAGACCCGAGAATTTCATAAAGAAAGGATTTCTGGTGGGATATTAAGCAGAGTATCATGGGCAAAGGAAAAGGGGAGGACTTAAGACTAATTCCCAGAGGAGCACCAATAGTGATAGAAGAGGTAAAAAGATAATGGTAGACTTGTGGTAGTGAGGAGCTACTGGCAAGAGATGAGGATTATGCTGGCATGCATTTATACTCCACCTAAAACTGCTACTATGGGAGAAGTAATCAGCTTTCAGCAGGCAATATTCCTTATACACGGTGAATGAAATTTGATTTGCAGCAATGAGGATGCATCTGGAGGACTTACAAGGGAAACTATAACAAGAAATTTATGAAAATATTTGATATGGAAGATGTGAATTCAGAAGTAGGAACTTGGAGAGAATTTACATATTGTTCCCCAAGGTACAATAACTGGACTAGACTAGACTGTCCACTGTACTAACAGATAAATTCAACACATCTCTGCAATTAGCCATTGTACCCAGTTGCTTCAAAAATACGACAATCATTCCCTTACTCAAACAATCTCAACAGACAAGCCTAAATGATTACTGGCCAGTTGCTCTTACATCAACATTAATGAAGTGTTTTGAGAAGTTGATCAAGAACCATATCTCTTCAAGCCTACATGCAACACTGGATACATTACAGTTTGCTTACAGATCTAACCGTGTCACGGCTATTGTTATAACTATAGCACTTCATGAATCCTTGGCACATCTAAAGAACAAGAATTGCTATGTCAGAATGCTGTTCATTGATTTTAGTTCCACCTTTAATACCAAAGGACAGCTTCACATGTTACTCCTGAATTCTATCTCAGACTTGTTATCTTAAGAAAAAAAAACTAGTGTTATACCTCAATTTATTCTTTATGAAAGTTTTTTTAAAGACAATGTGGCTAGAGCCAAGATTACAGCTGGCAAGAAAACCCTTAACAGAAACTTTAGATGAAACATTCTAGACACCTCTGCTTGGAAGCTATATATTCCATGACCTTAAAATCCCTCGTGCTTTTTTACATTTTATTACAAGAAAAAATAAAAAAATTATGACTCTGGACTGTTCCATTTTAAATTATATTATCACATTAGCTGAAAGTCACAACATTCATCTTTAACTACTGATAATTGCTCAAATGGCCAATATTTTCCTTTGTTAAAAAAATGGCACTGTATGAATGAATACACAGATGTGATTCCATGTTTTTCCTAATATATCAGCACTGGCAGTATTTCATAACATTAATATGCTTATATCAGTGACCAGGGCTCTAGCTTTCTGGGAATTACTCTTCTTACTTTTGGCCAAAATTCTATTCCTTTTGTTATAAAACGTGTTCCTATTATGTTTTCACCATGTGGGTTTGTTTCTGGGGTTTACCCTTATCTTGTTCTCACGGAGTACAACTACATCTATGCAGCTGTTTACATGTTGGTATAGAGTGGTGGTATACATTTCTGCTTATTCAGTGGAGTTAACTGGGTTTGGTGTGGATTTGAAGCCTTCCAATGTATCAATTAGAAGGAGGTTGGTTGTCTTAAAGAAATTTCTAACGGTGCCTTGGGTGGAAGGGATCTCTGGTTTCAGTTTTATTTCAAAGAAGACTGCTTTATGTTCAGACCTAACAAGTGATACAAATATTCACGGGATGGTGCAAGATACTCCTGTATTAGTAAGAACAAGATCTAAGATGTTATTCCCCCCAGTGGGTACTTAAATTGTTCCAGGATATTCGTATTGACAGTGGTCATACACTAGTGGTGGTGCAGGTTTCCCAGTCTATAGTTGGATAGTTTAGATCACCTAAGACAATGGTACTGGATTTAATACTGAGTGATTCTGAATCATGCAGACAGGCATTGCGGCTTTCTTTTGTCACACAGTGAGTTCTATAGCTAGCTAACATATGGTATGGGGCCTTTCTGATGGTTATTTGGACATGCAGATGCTCTAGTGCATCATGCTGCTTTGCCAGCCTTAATGTCGGTCTCTTCAGAATGTAGACTGATACACTTCCCTCTTTTTTCCCCTCCCATGCAGTAGCTGATCCAAATGTGTGGAAGGCATTACAGCACGGCACAGCTAGAGTGCTCTCCATTATTTTAAACCATGTCTCAGTCCCTACATAGATGTCGATGTCTTCCAGGGTGAGAAGGGCTTGTAGGGAGTGCAGTTTCTTGTTCAGGTTCCAAGCGTGGATCATTAACACCTTCATGTTTTTCTTTGCTTGTTTCATTATCTTGGTAGGTTTATCAGGTTGGCATTCCCTAAAAAAGGCAATATGGGGGTGGACAGTGTCTTTGCCAATTACTGAACCCCTAAAGGGAATAAATGCAGGCCATCAATGGTGAAGCAGTTTAGTTTTTTTTTTTAATGAAATTCCACTGGACAAAACACCACTTGCTTTTCTTAAAGGTAAAGCAAACCCAACACTATCCAGAAAGGAACAGATTAAAGAAAACATGATTTAATGGTACAACAAAGAAAAAAATAAAAATTCTGCTGTGATTATGTTTTCACAAACTAAAAATGAACACAGTCATCCATGTTTTGGGATAGACATACAAGTGCAGTAAAGACATCATCTAGTTTAATTACAGTTTTCATGTAATTCATTACACACCATTTACTAAACTGTTATGTTACATGGGCAACATATTTTTGACTTTTTTCAGATTTCAAACCTAGAAACATTCCCCTAACTTTACCAATTCAGCAACCTTAAAAGCAGTCAAAGATTTAGATTCCTAAGGAGGACTAGACCACTTCCATTGAACATGGTTCACCATTACTTACAAATAAAACATTTATTTAAAATAACAGGTTTGTGCCAACAGTTGTTACTAAGCAGCTTTTAGATGAAAACCAAGGTTACACAAATGTATAAAATGTCAAACTGCTTTTTCCTTCACCTTTAAAAAGTTGAGCCTTTTGAACAGCCCTTGCAATAAAAGTATTAACTGATGATATGGAAACCACTCACCAAAATATATTTTTCTATTTGAATTCAATCTCTTGGTTAAGAATGGTTAGGGAGGAATAAGGTAGCTGCCCAAGGAAACAGCTTGTGACACCTAACTTTTAAAAAAATATAAATTTGACAGTTTACAAGCTGTGAATTTAGCAACTGTGATTGTGGGTACTTAACAGACAGCTTGCAAACTATCTGACAAACTGCTTGTTTTGTAACGATAAACTGCTTTTAAAAATCTGAACATACAGCTTACAAGATGTTAATAAGCAACCAAAGGACAGCTTGTACAGTTTCAAACTGTTCTTTAAAAAGGTCTGACAATTTACAAGTTGTCATAAACTTATCAATCACATATAGATGGGGGTACCAAAGTGGTATAGTGCCCACGGTGTGGATTTAAGAACATTACAGGTGGACCTTGCTGTTGACAGTTCTCATTTCTTTCTTAATCACTACAGTTCAACTTTGGTCCTTTCTTTCACCCACCACACCTTAATGTTGACTTCTTTTAGTTTATTTGAATGGCCAACTCAATTTTCTTATTATCAGCTGACTTTTGGTCAGAACTTGCAAACACAGATACATTGAACAATCCCCTCCAACACATATATGGCACTTATTTTTCAATTTAAAATTATATTTTCATACTTATCAAAAAGAATAGCACAATATACAACATTCTATCAGCAACATATCAGCTGTCTTCTATGTATCTGATACCCATTATTCGTTATGTACATCATACTTATCAAAAAGAATAGCACAATATACAACATTCTATCAGCAACATATCAGCTGTCTTCTATGTATCTGATAGATACCCACTATTCATTATGTACATGTAATAACACTACTAATACTATGTGACATTACACAAAGTATCTATAGCCACTAATAATGACTAATTTCATTTCTGTGGTATATCATGTTTCACCACATTCTTAGGATATGGCAACCTACATTCCAGAAAATATGATGTTGATCTGGCTACAGATTAAGCGGCTTCCTGACACTGATCCACACAAGCATGTGGTCAAGGACGTACAGCACAGTGGCAATGGTGCTGCATACAGTGCTAGAGACCTGGGTTTGAATCCCATTGGTCCCATTTGCATCCTGTTTGAACAGTTACTTACCTTCTTTATGTTCTAAAGGCACTCTAGAAAAGGAAAGCTCAGATCTCAGAAAGTCTGTATAGTTAACAAAATTAAAATACAAATAATACTGCACCTCAACAGTGTCCTTGTTTAAAAAGATCACAAACAGCATCTTAAAATGTTACCTATAAAGCTAAAATGCAAAATCCCTTCAACTTTGTCAGTGACCTGCTCATTTACTGTCTCCAGTCCACTGTTCAGTGGAAACAAGTGATATCCTGCACCAAATGGCAGACTGTAGGAGAACACCATTCCTGTATACACTACTTAACATACTTTTTAACATTTTAATGTGTCACACCATAAAGTAGTAACAGGACAGTACTGAATGCATTGCTCACAAAGTATCTTTCAAAACTTATAAGTAGATTTAAAGTAAGACTATTATCAATGACATAATTTTACTAGAAACATTGCTGTTAGCTAAATGCCTGATTCAAGTGCAACCAAAATTCATAAAGATATTGGGAAATCAGCTTTAAGCTGATGGAGTACTCCCCTAAAGTCTCTCTACAGAGACATCATAAAGTAGGGAAGTAAAGAATGTACCAGACAGATTCCAGCCCACTAGATGAATTATGATTCCGTTCTTTTCCTCAAGCAATAACAAGAACTGTAGCAGAGACACTATTCAGGTAGCGTTCCTTCACATTTCTGCTTTTGACAGGAAATTCAATAATTATCATCTACTCAAGAAATAAAGTAAAGATTTTTTTTTTATTTCAGGTTTTACTAAATATAAACCAGTCAAAGGAATGAAATTCATTAGATGCATATAAAAGCCCACATCTGAAACACAGTCTATCAGGTGAAGACCAAGTGAATGACTAAGTCACACTTGTAGGCTGTCACAGCAAATGCAGACTGAATAAACGCATTCTCCATCTGTAGCAAGAGTAAATGGATTTGACAGATATTTGAAGTGAAATACATTCTTTCACTTTGGTAAAGATAACACTAACTGGGGCAAGGGATCAGTTAACAGTACTCCACAGCACATTTAAAGGAGCTATGAACTGAAAGGTATACTGAACAACCAGTGTACCACTTTTGGCAGTAGGTTGTTAGCTGCACTGTGGCAGGGCTAGCCACTTAGCAGTGTGAACACTGGTTATACGTGAGGGTCACTTCTGATATGACACTCTGACTTCAGGATCAAAAATGGATGAAAGCAGGTTGATGACAGTGCTGCAGGTCTACCTTGTTGAGATTCTTACTCTATGTATTTTCAAAAATGAAACCATCATTATTTTTCCACACAAATTATTTCTGTGATTTTAGTGTAACATTTCTGTAAGCTAAAAGCAATGGTGATAGCAAATACTATACTGGAACAAATCAAGACTCATAAGCCAAATGCAGGGTTAACCATCACTCTTTAGAAAACATTTCTTATACTTGGGTTTCTTCATAGTCATGTTTATAGTACTGCTTATGATAAAGTTATTGCTTGTTGCCCTTGACTGTGAGTAAATGTAGCATAAAGTAAAGTTATATACTTACCATAACGCTTGATCCATATTGTCTTGTTTTTGTCCAGTTCAGCTTTGGGTTATCAGTTCCAATCGGATTTGACCCTGGCACCTTTTAGAAGCTGTTGATATGATGCCACCCCTACCCATAATTCACTCTGCTTCCCTTAACATGCCTTAGATTAAGTTTGTCTCCTTATAATCAAAAACTCATGCAATAATTTGCATAAACAGGCTGGCCTATAAGAAGGACTTAGAAGTGGCCATAAAAAGGAAACAGCAATCAAAGGCTGATCAAAGACAAGGTCCCAGGTGAGGTCCATCCAATCAACAAGGAGCAATAGATGACAATATTGGAAGGGCGAAGGCCGAGATTTTGAAACAGACAAAAGCAAGACAACACGGATCTACCATTATGGTAAGTGCATAGCTTTAGTATCCAGTGTTGTTTGTTTTCATTCAGTTCAACCTTAGTAACAAATTCCCAAGCTACCAAAATGCCTGAGTGGTATCAAGGATGGATATTCCTGAGATAGGCGGAGCCAAAGGACACAGGTGATCTGGACTGTACATCATGCTTGTATTGAGATGCAAACATGTGAACAGTCAACCAAATAGCTGCAGCACAAATGTCGTCAGCAGGAACTCTGCTCATGACAGCAGTAGCGGTAGCTATAAGCCCTTGCAACATGAGTATTTGTTTTTTTATGCAAAGGTACTCCTACTTTGTCACAGACAAACTCTGAAAGCCCCATATTCAGACTAAACTTTGGCACAATTAAACCCTATTTAGCTTTTGAGACTGCAACTAACAGATGACTGGATTTCTTAATGTCCTTTGCCCTGTGTAGATAAAATCTGTCTATGTCTATGAACATCTACTAAATTTAAAAGTATACACTCCTTTGTTAAACAATTTTGGGAAAAAAAAACAGCAGGCTGATTGCCCGATTAAGGTTAATTTTTGATGCTACCTTTGGGAGAAAAGTGGTATTCGTTCTTAAAAGTACTCTGTGTATCAACGAAGAAGCCACTGAAGGCGGTCTGGCAGAATACCTCTCCTCTAAAAAGGTTGAGTGAAGTCTGGGACACACTGGCTACAGTGAAAAATGTGGAGACGGCATAGGTGATCTGATCCAACTGCTCACTGGAACCAACTTTCTT